>NW_007727000.1:261620-292819 GCF_000696425.1 Galeopterus variegatus | reverse complement strand
CCGGGGGGGGGGGGGGGCGGAGTGGATGAGCTGATGCCAGGTGGCCTTAGGAGGAAGGTGGGAAAGGAGCAGGGTCCAGGCACACCCGATGGGGGCTGGTTCTCGCCGCAGGAGGGGCCGCTCTAGCCAGGCAGTGTGTGGACAGGGCCAGCTCTTGTCCGGTCGAGGGAGGCTCAACACCCTGCTTGGAAGGGGTCCCACCTTTCAGCCCTGGAAGGGTCTTCCCGCCGGCCCTGATAAGAGGAGACCTGGGGTGGCAGGGCTGTTGTGTGGGTCACTCTGCGGGGTCCCCAAGGCCGGGCAGCTGTTGGATGAGACTTCCCTCAGCTAAGTCCCACACCAGTCCCGTTGCTCGCACCACCTGCCGGGACAGGTGTTGTGGATAGCATGGCCACTGGTGCTGGGGATGTGGCCACTGCCCAGGCAGTGAGGTGGCCCTGGCTGCGTCTGAGCTGCACTCCCACCTTCTCAGAGACATCTGGGCACTGGGCAGGTCTGTCCTTGGGCAGCTTCAGCTCTGTGGCTGGGTGGGAGAGAGGCACAGACAGGTGGGCATGGGCTGGAGGCTGCCACAGGCATGGAGGAGGAATGGCCTTTGGGACTGGGCCCAGGCTGCACTCCACACACCCAGACCTCTCCACTTCTGGCCCAGAGTTGGCTCGGTTCACCCACACCCAGCATGTCCCCCGCGGAGCCCGTCCAAGGGCCCCTCCCTGTGGCCCTGCCCATCTTCTGGCTGTGGGCGCCAGGGGTGGACAGTGTCCGTGCCTGTGGCAGGCCTGTGGGTGGCATGCCTTTGCTGTGGTGTCCCAGAGTCCAGGGTGGGAGTGGGGAGGACAATGGGCCTTCTCAGCTGCCACATTCCCCCACGGAGGAGCCTCCTTGGGCTGCCGGCTGCCCGGCTCCTGCCCCACCCACTGGGGTTGGCAACCAGCCGCGCCCGCCAAGAGCAGCTGCTGCCCGCGTCCCATCGACAGGCGCACCTGCTCCCCGGCCGCCCTTTGTCCACGCTGCCGACTCCTGATTTATTGGGTGTGTTTTCCCCTTGCTGGCCCAGCACAGCACAGCCTCGTTAACTGCATGTGTCCGGTCCCTCCCATAGCCCCCCACACTGGAGTCTGCATTCAGGGCGGGGTGTGGGAGCAGGTGTCCCCTGAGGACCTGCCCCTTGGCTGGAGCATGTGGGGTACGTGGCTGGGCAGGGCCTTTTGGTTCATTTGGGGACACCCAATGTGGATTGTTCTAGTAGGGGCTGGGACCTCTGGGACCAGCCATGGAGGCCTGACCCATGAGAAGGGTGTCACTGGGCTGCATGTGTGGGTTTCCCCAAAGCTGTGAGGTAGGCTTCCCTCCCCCGGAGGCTCACGCTGCCTGGGCCAAGGGGCTGGGAGGGCCCAGAGTGTGTGCCGAGAGGTATGGATAAAGCTGTGAGGTAGGCTTCCCTCCCCCGGAGGCTCACGCTGCCTGGGCCAAGGGGCTGGGATGGCCCAGAGTGTGTGCCGAGAGGTATGGATGGGCTGGCTCCAGACCCAGCTTTGATGACCAAGAGCCCTCTGTCCGCACCCACCCTCTGCCAACGTTGTCAGTGGCTGGAAAAGAAAAAAGAGCCTTTTCTCCCAGGGGAAGCCGTGGCCAATTCCGCCTAACAATGGGGCATTGATGAGGAAGGAGGCAGCCAGACCTGGCCTGCGGGTTCTGCGGGTTCCGGGTGGCCACTTAGGCTGCGAGGACTGGCCCAGCCGGTAGCCGGACCCACACGTGCATGGGGGCCGTGCCCCTTCCCCAAGCTCCCTGTGCGTGGCCGAAGGACCCAAGGTGCCCCAGAGGCGGGTGGACGCTGAAGCTGCAGACCAGTGGCCACTGGGGGCGCCTCACTGTAGGGCTGCCCCTCCCACTCCTTCCCAGGGGCTGGGCGGAGCCAGAGCTAAGGCCTGCCTTAGACCAGTGGCCACTGGGGGCGCCTCACTGTAGGGCTGCCCCTCCCACTCCTTCCCAGGGGCTGGGCGGAGCCAGAGCTAAGGCCTGCCTTAAGTCCCCAGAGCCCCCCCCCCCCCCGGGTGGGGGGACTTGTTTTCTCTAAACCAGTTGGTTTGGGACTTTTGGCTTCTGGCAACAGATGGTCAGCCGAGTGGCCATTTTGCGTCCTCTCTACCCAAGCCGTGGCCACAGATAAAAGCCTTCAGGGAAGACAGATGCCTCCCGGGTTCTGCATCAGGGGAACAGCCCAGCTGGTGAGAAACGCGCAGACCCCTGCCCCCAAACTGCCTCCTCTGGCCCCTCTAGGGCAAAGCCTCTCGGGGGCCACCCTCACGTGTGGGTTTGGTTTTAGCCACTGGGGTGGGAATAAACTGGCCTGCAGGAGAGGAGGAAGTGAGGACCAGCAAGCAGGTGTCTGTCAGGGGGTGGGGATCTGTGTATGAAGGTTGTGGCCACAGCTTTGGGTGCTGATCCTGAGGCAGGAAACTGGGGACTGTCCCCCACCCGTGGCGGGCTCTGGAAGGTTGGATGGTTCTGTATGCAGGAGAGCCCCTCTCCATGCTGAGGATACCAGGCTTTTAGCTGCCCCGCCCCCCCCACTCCCCCTCTCCAGGTGGGAGGAGGCTACGCCCACCCAGAGCTGTGGGCCCAGCGTGGGGGCTGCCTTCCCAGGCCTCTGGGGGCCAGGGCCGGGCCAGGGGCATGTTCTGCTTCAGAGGCTTCACCACTGGGAAGAGCAATGCCTGGTTGGTCCCAGAGCCTTCCCCTGGAGTGAGGCCACAGGGTGACCAGGGTGGGCGATTTATGGCCCAGTGTCTAGAAGCCAAGCCAACAGGTGGCTGCAGCAGTTTCTGGGGCGGGGCAGTGGGGGCGGGTGCTACACCTGTCCGTGCTGGAACAGGTGAGATCAGGCCTGGTGTAGGGGCACAGGCATCTCCCCTGGCTCATCTTCTGTCGGGGCCTGGACCGTGTGTTCCATGGGAGGGACCCACTGGACCCGCGCACAGAGCTGGCAAAGGGTGTTCCTGTGGCACTTTGGTTTCCACGGCTGTGGAATCGATGTTCCGGCTCCCGGCCAGTGCTGCCTGGATGTGTGTCGTAAAGACTCGATACCAAAAGGGAAAAGCCACTTCTGGGGACTAAGGGTGGGCAGGGAAGGGGCTGGTCCCCACAGTGTCAGGCTCCCTGACGGCAAGCCTTCTGCACAGGAAAGATGGAGAGCCAATCCGTCCTTTCCACATTTGCTGCAGAACTGATGTTTGAAAGTTGAGAAAACCATAAAAGCCAGAGAAATAAAGCAGACAGGACTCCAAAACGAGAGACTTTATGGGGCTTATTGCCCCCACCCCCACACCCAGTGGCTCTGACTGGCCTGTGTGGCCTTCTCTGTGGCTCTCTGCAGGTGCAGACTCAGACACCTGCCTAGGTTTTGAAATCCAAGCTGGGTCTTGCTTGAACCTTCTAGTCTCTTGCCTGTTCCCTTAATTAACAATAATTTCTCTTTTCTTTTTTTTCAAATTGGAGTGGAATTCAATTAACATGAAATTAACTGGGGCCAGCCCGTGGCTCACTCGGGAGAGTGTGGTGCTGATAACACCAAGGCCACGGGTTCGGATCCCATATAGGGATGGCCGGTTGGCTCACTGGGTGACTGTGGTGCTGACAACACCAAGTCAAGGGTTAAGATCCCCTTACCGGTCATCTTTAAAAAAAAAAACAAAACAAAACATGAAATTAACTGCTTTAAAGTGAGCAATTCCTGAGCGTTTGGTGCATCTGCAGTGGTGTGCAGCCACCACCTCTGTCTAGTTTCGGAGCATTCCATCACCCCTTGGGAACCTGTGCTCAGCTGTGTGCGGGGGTGGGGGACAGCTGTGGCGTGACAGGTGCCCAGTGCTGCGTGGTGGGGGTGATAGGGAAAACTGCTGCTGAGAACTAACGGCCCTGGCATGTCTGCCAACAGCTGCAGTGAGGCCTTTGTGGGCCAGCGATGCCAGGCCCCCAACCCGTGCCTCAGCACCCCATGCAGGAATGCCGGCACATGCCACGTGGTGGACCGCGGCGGCTTGGTGGACTACACCTGTGTCTGCCCCCTGGGCTTCTCTGGGCCCCTCTGCCTGACGCCCCTCGACAATGCCTGCCTCACCAACCCCTGCCGCAATGGGGGCACCTGCGACCTTCTCACACTCACGGAGTACAAGTGCCGCTGCCCCCCAGGCTGGTCAGGTGAGGGAGGTGGGGTGGCCAGGGGCTCCTGGGAGGCCTTTCCTGAGGACCCTGGTTGGGACCCTCAGCTAGAGAGGTGGCTCGCCCCCAGACCCCCGTCTGCATGGCTGGCACAGGTTGGGGTTTCTGATCCAGGTATAGCTTAGGGCCCACCCTAGAGACCTCAAGCCCCTTCCCAGGCCTGGAGTTGTCTGCTTTTCAGCTGCTCCACTCCAGGCCCCCAAACCCTCCTGTCCCTGCTTCTCTGGGAAGAGGGGACACTCTGTCCATCCCTGTCCCCTGCGCTCCTCCTCCTTCTGGGAGTGCACGCATCCTCTGCCAGTTGTGGGGACTCTAGAGCCAGGTTTTAAGGTCATGGTTCTGGGAGGAGATGGACTAATTTCAGATCTCAGGGTCACCTCTCCCCACTTACTGGCCACGCATCCTTCAGTGGTCACTTGGCCTCTCAGGACCTCTAGTCCCTCATCTGCAGAAAGATGGCCATGCTTTGTGGTGGGTCCTGAGGATTCTACAAGACAGTGCCCTAGGTTAGTCCCAGGCTGGCAGCTCCATGATATGGGGAGCTGCCCCTGGACCCCGGGGGAGGCCCTGACTGCCAGAAGCCCAGCTTGACCCTCTCGCCTCCATTGCCCACCAGGAAAGTCGTGCCAGCAAGCTGATGCATGTGCCTCCAACCCCTGTGCCAACGGCGGCCAGTGCCTGCCCTTCGAGGCCTCGTACATCTGCCACTGCCCAGCCGGCTTCCACGGCCCCACCTGCAGGCAGGATGTCAACGAGTGCAGCCAGAACCCGGGGCTCTGCCGCCACGGGGGCACCTGCCACAACGAGGTCGGCTCTTACCGCTGCACCTGCCGTGCCACCCACACTGGCCCCCACTGTGAGCTGCCCTATGTGCCCTGCAGCCCCTCACCCTGCCAGAATGGGGGCACCTGCCGCCCCACAGGGGACACCACCCATGAGTGTGCCTGTCTGCCAGGTAGGTGCTGCCCAGCCACGCTGACCTCCTGCTCCTTGCACGCACCTGTGCAAGCTCCTCCCCCCATCAGACCCCAGGCATGGGAATGGGGGTGCCCAGAGTGCAGGGAGCCTGGGCTTGTGGGGGGAGCCCAGGAAGGGCTGGCAGTGGGGGGCCAGCAGGCAGGTTGGCAAGGTCCATGGAGCAGGGGGCAGAGGAGCAGCTGTGGGTATGGTCTGCAGTGGAATTGCCTGTCAGGAGGAAGCCTGCACAGGGCCTGAGTGCCGGGCCAGAAGCCAGGCAGTTTACCCACCCACCCTTCACATCCCCCAGCAGCACTGCTCACCCCGTGCTCCCCACCAGGCCCATTTCTGCCCGGGAGTGCGGTCTGCTGTCGTCTGGACAGCTGGGCCCATGACCCCATGCTCCTTCCTGCTGCCGGCCCTCCATGGGGAGGCCAGCCTGGGGCAGTCCAGCTGATGTGCCCAACAACCTTGTCCTGCCTGGGGCTTCCTGGGGCGGTGGCACTAGTCTGCCTCTGGAGACGGCACAGTCCGCCCCCTCATCTTTTGTGTTTCCTGGAACCCACATGTGAGGCACAGAACTCCCCACTCTGCAGTGAGCCCCCTGGCTTGTGCAACCCCTGGGGCTTCCCCTTGTCTCTGGGGTGGCTGGGAGCAGGGGAGGAGGGCAGGGTGGGTGGGCCACGGCTGCACCGTCACTTCCCCAAGCAGTGGCCCTTCCGGCTGGCCTGCTCCTCTCCCGTGGGCGTGGGGGAGGGGTGACAGGCAGGCACAGCCTCCCAACCCCCAGTGGCCCCACTGCCCCTGTTGTACATACCAGCTGTTCTGCTGTAGCACTTGCATGAGTAAATTTCCTTGCAGCTCTAAAAATGATAACGGAGAGGTTTGAAAATCTCTAGTCTGTCTCTTGCACCCATGGTGGTGAGGTGGGAAGGGGGAGGGGACAGTTCAGTTGGGAGTGGGGTGGATGCTGGGGTGTGCACAGGGCCCCGGCTGACCCGGGGGTGACTTGAGGGCCGCCCTGGCCCTTGCAAAGGGGAAGCTGCCCCACCCCCACGCCTATGCGTGCAGACGCCCAGCACATACATTTCCTGCAAGGCACTGGGTGAGCTTGGGGTGGTGGCAGGTGGCTCCCCTCTCTTGCTAGCTTAGCTCTCTGGGAGTCTGGGGGCAGAGCCCTTGTACTTGGCAAGCCCCAGTCTCTGGGTTCGTGTGCTTCCTTGGTGGCCATGTGACCTCGGGCCTGGGACCTCATGTCCAGCAGCCCAGTTGAGGGGCTGTGCCCTTATGTGACTGCAGTGTGGGCCAGGGAGTCAGGGTGTGAGTGGCCTTGTCAGAAGACACCTGTGCGTGGGGCTGGTGCCCACCTACCGTCAGCAGGGTGGGGTCAGGACCTCTCAGTGAGGCCACAGGCTGAGGTGCTGTGTGTCCCAGGCCTGCCCGGAGCAGTTGTCAGGGCACAGAGCAGCTGGGGTGCTGGGAGGTAATGGGGAGGGTGGGAAGGGTTAGTGGGGTGCACTCATCGGGAGCGGTTGAGGCTCAGACCAGTCTGCCAGGGGCTGGTCACTCTGATGAGGGAGACGTTCACTACCGGCGTGGGGTCTGGCCATTTCAGGGTAGGGGTCAGTTGAAAGTGGTGAACACCCAGTGATCCTCATAAAGTGACAGGACTGGGGCTCACCCAGCCCTGCCATTCACGTGCTGCCAGGTGGTCCCAGCACCAAGGTCCCCCAGAGGGTCCTGTAGCCCTCTGTGGGTGATCAGGGACCCCCAGAGAGTCCCACTTGCCAAGTCACAGGGACCCGAGGTCAGGACAGAAGCCCCAAGCTCTGCAAGACCCTGGCTGCTCTCAGGAGCTGGCTGGGATCGGGAGTCACAGCGTCTCCGCCCATCCTTGCTGCACCCGCCAGCTTCTCCTTGCCCCACGTGACAGGGAGGACACGGGGTGGGGGGCCAGCCAGTCCCACCTGGGACATTCGCTCGCTGGCTTTCTATGCAAGCACTGTCCTTCAACACTGCACCCCAGGACAGCCCAGGACCCCCATCCCACTATAGAGCGAGATCCTCTGCGGTGCAGGGAAGTGTGTAGTTCTCAGGTTTCCCCATGCTGTATGTAGGAACCAGGACTCAGCTCAGGCTCCAATTTGGGGTGCTCTCCCCAAACCTTTGTCCCATTTGGATCTTGGCTGTTCCTGGCTTCCACTTCTGCTCCAGAGCAGCTGGGGGTGGGGGTGTCTCCCAGGGAGGGGTAAACAGGTGGGTTCTCCAAGGGCAGGAGGAGTTCAAAGGAATCCTGGGAGGGGTGTTAATTAGTAACTGGCTGCAGGTTTGGCTATTGCCAGGCACGCCTTTCTGGGTTGGTCATTGAACCGGTGGGAGTTGAGCGGATTAATAGCTAACTGGCTGCTCTGGAGGCCGCATGGTGGGGGCCATGCCACAGAGGTGGCTGAGGCTCAGGGGGCTGCTCAGCCTGTGTGGGAGGAGGTGGGCACTGAAGCTCTGCTCCTGGGAAGCCGAGGGCCATGTCTTTGCATCCTCCCCAGGCTGCTGGGGAAGAGCCCAACACATCCTGGCCATCTGGGCCCCTCTCCTTCAGTTCCGGCTCGGGGGCCTCCACGCCCCTGCACCAGCCCCTGCAAAATGGGGTATCTGGGACTGCCCCATTGGGGTGCTGTAGAGAGCCTCCGCATGTAGCCAGTGCCCATTTATATATAGGAGCCGTGGGGAACTCTTAGATGGGAGGCTTTAGCAACAGAACCTTCCAGAACCCTGAGTTCTTAAGTCCCTGTTTGTTCAGCTGGCCTTTACAAAATGATTTTTAGAGAGGAGTGTGTCACCTGCGGGCAGTGGAGTGTGGCTTGGTCACAGGCGTGGGGAGGGGATGGGGCATGGACCAAGGACCCCCAGTGTGTGGGCATCCCAGGGTTTGGTGGCGCATCTCGGCACTCTTGCCTGGCCCGGGGGGAATAAGCTGACCCTGGTTCCTCCTGCTGCAGGCTTTACTGGCCAGAACTGCGAGGAAAATATCGATGACTGCCCAGGAAACAGCTGCAGGAATGGGGGCGACTGCGTGGACGGCGTGAACACGTACAACTGCCGCTGCCCACCGGAGTGGACGGGTGTGTACGTGGGGCCGCGGCCTGGTGGGGCAGCTGCTACTCACCGAGCCACACATGGGGTGGGGTCGAGGGGATGGGGGGCACAGCACGAGACCCTGCGGCAGGCCAGGCTTGGGAGAGCTGAGGAGCATGGGGCAGTCTCATCGGGGGTCAGCCCCACCATGTGGCAGCTGATCTGCGTGGGCGGCTGGCAGCCCCATGCACCTTTCAGGCCGAGCTCACTGGGCAGGGTGGATACAGGTGCTGCCCTTGGGGTTTGCTGAATGGTGGGGAGGGCAGGTGAGGGTGGACCCCGATGCAGCTGTGTCCACAGGACAGCGAGCCTAGCCGAGAGCCCCCTTGGGTGCCGGGGGTGCAGAGGAAGGAGGGATTGGGGCAAGCTGTGGGTGGAGGAGTCACCAGGAAGACCACCTGGAGGAAGTGGCCCTGCAGCCCTGCACTGCAGTGGCAAGGAGCTCAGCATGTGGCAGCCTCCGGGTTGACAGTTCCCACTTGCTCACAGGTCAGTACTGCACAGAGGATGTGGATGAGTGCCAGCTCATGCCCAACGCCTGCCAGAACGGCGGGACCTGCCACAATACCCACGGTGGCTACAACTGCGTGTGTGTCAACGGCTGGACCGGCGAGGACTGCAGCGAGAACATCGACGACTGTGCTAGTGCCGCCTGCTTCCACGGGGGCCCTGCCACAATACCCACGGTGGCTACAACTGCGTGTGTGTCAACGGCTGGACCGGCGAGGACTGCAGCGAGAACATCGACGACTGTGCTAGTGCCGCCTGCTTCCACGGTGCCACCTGCCACGACCGTGTGGCCTCCTTCTACTGCGAGTGCCCCCACGGGCGCACGGGTGAGCACCCCACATCCCAGGGGTCCCAGGCGGAGAGGCAGCCTCTGGGTTCTCGCTGCCCGTGACCAAGCATCCCCAAGGGTGGGCGCAGGTGGGGCCCATGTGAGCAGAGCAGTCACAACCTCACACACAGACCATGACTCCTCGGTGCCTCCAGGGATACCCAGGACGGAGACTTCCTGGATGGATGAGGGGCAGGGGAAGGCCTGCTGGTGGTAGAGCTCCCAGAATAACCTGCATCTTGTGGTGCGCTCAATAGGGTTGGGGTGGCAGGCTCCTCCCGGGTGTCAGGTGGGAAATGGATCCCAGCTGTGGGTAGCCCGCCATTGCCGAGCTGACTGCCACTGCCCCACCCAGGTCTGCTGTGCCACCTCGATGACGCCTGCATCAGCAACCCCTGCAAAGAGGGTTCCAACTGTGACACCAACCCTGTCAATGGCAAAGCCATCTGCACCTGCCCCTCGGGGTACACAGGGCCAGCCTGCAGCCAGGATGTGGACGAGTGTGCACTGGGTGGGTACAGGCGAGGTGGGGGAAGCTAAGGAGTGGCCCCCATCTGTTGGGAACGGGCTCTGGCTCTGGAGGGTGCCCAGGCGGGTGGGGGACAGGACTGGCCCTGGAGGATGCTGGGCGGGGTGCCTGGGGCAGCCCCTCACCTGTGCATCCCCCGCTAGGTGCCAACCCCTGTGAGCACGCGGGCAAGTGCATCAACACACTGGGCTCCTTTGAGTGCCAGTGTCTGCAGGGCTACACGGGCCCCCGATGTGAGATTGATGTCAACGAGTGCATCTCGAACCCATGCCAGAATGATGCCACCTGCCTGGACCAGATCGGGGAGTTCCAGTGCATCTGCATGCCTGGTACATCCCACAGCCCCTGCCCCATGTGGGCAGGCACCGCCGGGGAGTGGGGAGTGGGGAAGCTGAGTGGAAGCTGGCCTGCCTCAGAGGGGCAGACCCTAGGTACAGGCTGGCTGTGTCCCCTCCCCGGCCTCCATGCCTACACAGGCCGTGCACTCTATGGGGCACTGAAGAAACTGAGGCCAGGCACAGCAGAGAATGGGGCCAGAGCCAGGTAGATGGGTCAGCATGGAGCAGGCAGCTGCAGGACAGGAATGGAGAGGGCACCACGACCGGGATACGGGGCTGGAGCTGTGTCATTTCTGTCCCGGGTCCCTGGCTGTGCCCAGAGACTGTTCAGTGGGGCTGTAGTGGAGCCACCAAGGCGGTGCGTGCCCCTCACCATCCCACCTCCCCCACAGGCTACGAGGGCGTGTACTGCGAGGTGAACACAGATGAGTGCGCCAGCAGCCCCTGTTCCCCCGCTAGGTGCCAACCCCTGTGAGCACGCGGGCAAGTGCATCAACACACTGGGCTCCTTTGAGTGCCAGTGTCTGCAGGGCTACACGGGCCCCCGATGTGAGATTGATGTCAACGAGTGCATCTCGAACCCATGCCAGAATGATGCCACCTGCCTGGACCAGATCGGGGAGTTCCAGTGCATCTGCATGCCTGGTACATCCCACAGCCCCTGCCCCATGTGGGCAGGCACCGCCGGGGAGTGGGGAGTGGGGAAGCTGAGTGGAAGCTGGCCTGCCTCAGAGGGGCAGACCCTAGGTACAGGCTGGCTGTGTCCCCTCCCCGGCCTCCATGCCTACACAGGCCGTGCACTCTATGGGGCACTGAAGAAACTGAGGCCAGGCACAGCAGAGAATGGGGCCAGAGCCAGGTAGATGGGTCAGCATGGAGCAGGCAGCTGCAGGACAGGAATGGAGAGGGCACCACGACCGGGATACGGGGCTGGAGCTGTGTCATTTCTGTCCCGGGTCCCTGGCTCTGCCCAGAGACTGTTCAGTGGGGCTGTAGTGGAGCCACCAAGGCGGTGCGTGCCCCTCACCATCCCACCCCCCCCACAGGCTACGAGGGCGTGTACTGCGAGGTGAACACAGATGAGTGCGCCAGCAGCCCCTGCCTCCACGGCGGCCACTGCCTGGACAAGATCAATGAGTTCCTATGCCAGTGTCCCACGGGTGAGGACCCCAGCTCCTGCCTGGCTGCCTTCCCCTCGGGCAGTGGTGGGCCAGGAGCCCCGTGTGGGGTGGTCTGCTCCCGGGCCTGGGCCTGGTGCTGCCCGTGCCGTCCCACTTTCCCTGAGGGGTGCCGGGAGAGCCAGGATGTCACCTCGTGCGTGGATGGGGACATTTCCAGGCATCTTGCAGAGGGCAGGGCTGCGCCGGGCCCCCACCTTGCTGGGTGTGCACAGCTGGCCTACAGTGGACGGGGTGGCCCAGGAGGGCTCGGGGGACCTGTGGGGGGCCCGAGTGAAGCAGTGTCTCTGTCTGTCCCTGGGCAGGGCCAAGGCCTCGTGAGATGTAAATCAGCCATTCCCAGACTCTGGCGAGCAACGGGCGCCCCATGTCCAGCCCAACAAGGCTGTAGCCATAGCAACTGGGAGTCAGTTTGGGAAATAGTCCCCTTCCATCCAGGCGAGGGATGCGGCTCAGGCAGTGCGTGACGAGGGGCGTGGATCGGGGCAGGGAGAGATCTGGCTCAGGGGTGTCTGATGCCGTGTGACACTGCCCCTCCCTGGCCTCACCCCGGCCACAGGCTTTACGGGGCACCTGTGTCAGCACGATGTGGACGAGTGCGCCAGCACACCCTGCCGGAATGGCGCCAAGTGCCTGGACGGGCCCAACACCTACACCTGCGTGTGCACAGAAGGTGCGGGGCGGCTGCCTGACCGCCAGGCCTGCGTGGAGGGAGGGGGCAGTTGGGCATGAAGGTGACAGGAGATGGGGGGGATGCCTCGTTCTGAGGCCGTCCATTCTGGGGGCCGAGAGCAGGGCTCATCTCTGATCACCCTGGGCCTGGCTAGAGGTTTCCAGTTCAGGGGTAGTGGGCCCTGAGCCCTCCTGTGCCCGCCCTTCCTGTGCTCCAGGCTACACAGGGACCCACTGCGAGGTGGACATTGATGAGTGTGACCCTGACCCCTGTCATTACGGCTCCTGCAAGGACGGTGTCGCCGCCTTCACCTGCCTCTGCCGGCCGGGCTACACAGGCCACCACTGCGAGACCAACGTCAATGAGTGCTACAGCCAGCCCTGCCGCCACGGGGGCACCTGCCAGGACCGTGACAACGCCTACATCTGCTTCTGCCTGAAGGGGACCACAGGTGCCTAGGGGGCGTCTGGTGGGAGGTTGGGGGTGGGGAGTGGGCCGGGCTCAGACGCTGACTGCTGCACGCCCCGACCCCAGGACCCAACTGTGAGATCAACCTAGATGACTGTACCAGCAACCCCTGTGATGCAGGCACCTGCCTGGACAAGATCGACGGCTATGAGTGCGTGTGCGAGCCTGGCTACACGGGTGAGTGGCTCCCAAGGGCCAGGAAAGACAGGCTGTTCTCAGAGGTCAAAGTCAGCAGTAGCCCCAGGTCCCCAACGAGCCAGGTTTGGGAGGACTTTGGGACTGTCCGGGGCCCAAGGGCCAGGATGGCGAGGCTGCTGCACAGGGCCCAGCTATCAAATGGCCGGGATGGGCGCCCCATGCCCCACATCCCTGGTCACCGCCGGCCTGACTGTGTTGAGCGGGGTGGCCTGGCAGGCCATGAGGGAGTGATGAGTGCACTGTGGCCAGGCTCCAGGATGTCCATTTTGCAGCCGCCACTGATATCTGCCCTTGAGCAAACCCCTCAGCCTCTCGGCCTTAAGGCAGTTACGATGCCTTGGTAAGGCCCCAGGGAGAAGGATTATTGTCTTGTTTAACAGAAAGGGAAACTGAGGCTCAGATGGGTCAGAACCTGCCTACTCAAGACCCTGGGCCCCTTGAGGAGTGGGCCCCAGTGTCTGAGCGCCCCCGCCCACAGGTAGCATGTGCAGCATCGACATTGATGAGTGTGCGGGCAACCCCTGCCACAACGGGGGCACCTGTGAGGACGGCATCAACGGCTTCACCTGCCGCTGCCCCGAGGGCTACCATGACCCCACGTGCCTGTCCGAGGTCAACGAGTGCAACAGCGACCCCTGCATCCACGGGGCCTGCCGTGACAGCCTCAACGGGTATGGGCCAGGGGCCAGCTCTCGGGCACCTCCACCCCGCAGTTCTGCCCCCAGGAGAGCAGGACAGGGAGGCACACTCAGGCCGGGGATGGTGTTCCCTCGAGGACAGAGCTACCGTCGTGCCCTGATGTGGGCTGTCCAGGCCTGCGGTCAGCCCCTGGTCTATGCCCAGCGGGCCTGGGCTGTATGTCCCTGTGGGCCACGATGTTGGCACAGGACACAGGCCTTAAGCGACCCCAGAAACATGTTGTGCAGCAGCAGCGGTGAGTGTTTGTGACACTCCCAACATGCCGGGCACTCTGCCTGGATGGGGCCATTGACATCAGCGGGGACCCCCTTGCCCTCATTTTGCACAGAGAGGGTAAGGGCATGGTTTGGGGTCCCGGGTCCCACAGCGAGTGAGTGGAGAGCCTCTCGGTCTGGGCCCACGTCAGGAACACTCCACTACCCGCCGTGCCCGGGGCACTGTCCCAAATCTAACATAACCAAACCCTTGCCATAGTCTTGGGCAGGCATGGAGCTGTTTCCCCCACTTTAAAGGACTCTGGGGGTCCCAGGGGACAGGCACCTCCATGCTGTCAGACCATGGGACAGTGGCACAGCCAGAAATGTGCAGAACCTAGGCACGCAGCTCACCAACCGCTGACCTGCAGTGTGGTCACCATTCCAGGTACAAGTGTGACTGTGACTCTGGATGGAGTGGCACAAACTGTGACATCAACAACAATGAGTGTGAGTCCAACCCGTGTGTCAATGGTGGCACCTGTAAGGACATGACCAGTGGCTACGTGTGCACCTGCCGGGAAGGCTTCAGTGGTGAGTGGCTGGGGCAGGACTCAGCACAGAGCTGGTCCCCTGAGTAGGGGCAGCTTGAGGCCCAGGGACGTAGATCCCAGCCAGCGCGATCCACAGCATCTCCCTCCCACGACGTGCACTGGTGCTTGTGACGAAGAGCTGCTAGTGTTAGCCGCCGGCCTCTGGCTCAGGCCACAGCTGTTCCTTACCTCCAGGAGGCCAGGGTGGGGAACAGGCCCAGGCGCCAGCGGTGGGGCCCTGCCGGTGGTGCCTGGGGTGGCTGCCATGCAGACTGCTGTCCTTCTTTCTCCAGGCCCCAACTGCCAGACCAACATCAACGAGTGCGCGTCCAACCCGTGTTTGAACCAGGGCACGTGCATCGACGACGTGGCCGGGTACAAGTGCAACTGCCCACTGCCCTACACAGGTGAGGGTGGGCGGCGGAGGTGCAGCCACTGAGTGGTGGTGACTCTCTGGGGGCTGGGCTTGCGTGTCTGTTGCACAACAGGCAGTGCAGAAGCTTCTGTTCTTGCCGAGAGCCTTAGGCCTCCACTGCACATGGCCTCACCCTCAGGGGAGGGCTGCGGGATTAGCAAAGGTGCAGGACGCCTCAAAGAGCGCTTCGGTATAAGTACGTCCAGGAGGCGAGGTGGAGCCCTTGGCGGACAGAGCCGGGAGCCGGGCCTGTGCTGTCGGGCCCCACATCTCCAGCCACCGCTCTGCCAGGGGCCTCTGGGGGCTGCTGCCTCCCCCACGCTGCCAGGCCCAAGGGGTTCCTTTGATGGCGGCTTCTTTGTGTGAGGGGAACAAGCAGTCCTCTGTTCGACTGAGCAGAGTCGGAGTCGTTTCCCCGAACATCCCAGCCCTTGCTGCCGGCCTGGCCAAGGGATCGCGTGAAGCAGTCCCCTCTGGAGGAGTTTGCAGAGTGCTGCACAAAAGCCTCGGCCACCTGGGCCACAGACTGTCCCAGGAGTGGTGCGAGTGCTCTGGGGCCTGCCTGGCTGCACGGCCAGGGGTGGCCTGTGCTGCATTCTGTGACGGCTGGCAGCCCTGGCCACAGCAGTGTTTTCTTTGACCAGAGTTAGGGACCTGGCTTTTCTCTCCACTGTCGGCAGTTGAGGGTGCTCCCTCCGGGCCGGCGGCCTGTGCTGACGCTTCCCGCCTGCCCGCTTCCTGCCCCTCACACAATTGTCGGAAACTCTGGCGAAGTTCCTGCCTGCTCTGGTCACCGTGGAAACCGATAGAAAGAAAGGCCCTGGAAAGTCACACCAGCGGGCTGGGGAGATAACGGGGGACAGGGAAGATAATGCGCTCCCTCGCTTCCGCGGGAGTCCGGCCTCCTTGGCTGTAAACAGGAAAACCGGCCATGGGGGTTGCAGGGAGAAAAATCACCCCAGTGCGCCCATGGCTCCCCCCCAGTGGTTTGCCAGGCTCCCTGCTTCATTCCACAGATCCTAGGGCTGTGCCAGGTGCTCCCTGACAAGCAGGAATACTCAGGGCCGAGTGCTGCCAGCGTGGAGGGTGCCAGGCCTGTCCCCCTGTCTTACAGCCTTTATTCAATGGCTGCCTGTGATGCACTCTAGCTGTCTGGGACCCAGGATTAGTTCCAGTCCTCGGGTTCAGTCTGGGGCTTTTCCTCGTCACCTGGAAATGAAGAGGGGGCGTGGGTGGGGAGCAGGCCCAGGGTCCCTGCCATGTCGGGGAGCCCACTGGCTGGGGTCACCTGTCAGCGCAGGGTGAGGCCCGGGCTGGGCCCAGCAGTCTGAGGGGGAGTGAGGGGCAGTTTCCAAGCGAGGCATTTGTCTGGCTTGGCTGTGGTGCCCCGTTCTGTTCTGTGCTCATGTCTCCCCTGGTTCAGGGTCCCGACTCAGCCAGGACCTCACACAGGGTACCAGTGCACATCTGCCTCCCCACAGGACCAGCGAAGGGGGTCTAGCTGTGGGAAGACTAGCAGGCAGTGGCTGAGGCAGCCTTCATCTGGGAGGTGACTCAGGGTCACAGCTCCCTGGGTCCCACGAGTGTCTCTTCCCCCACAGGAGCCATATGTGAGGTGGTGCTGGCCCCGTGTGCCTCCAGCCCCTGCAGAAACAGCGGGGAGTGCAGGGAGTCTGAGGACTATGAGAGCTTCTCCTGCGTCTGCCCCATGGGCTGGCAAGGTGAGGTGGCACTGGGACAGGGCAGGCTGGGGCCCGGGGGGCAGCGGGCAGCCCCTGGACAGGAGACGAGCAAGCAGGTACAGAGGAACTGCTTATCAGGGACGCTGTAGAGTCAGGGACTGGCCTTGGAGGAACCCTCTCACTCCTTGGCCCAGAACTGGGGGACAGCAGTGGGTGCTGAAGCCTAGGAGGCCCAGTCCTGAGGGGTCAGGGAAGGGCATTGCAGGAGGACAGTCCAGCCTGGACGGTGGCGGCTGGGTGGCTGACGGGCCTCCCCCTCCCCGCAGGGCAGACCTGCGAGATCGACATCAATGAGTGTGTGAAGAGCCCATGCGGCAATGGCGCGTCCTGCCAGAACACCGACGGGAGCTACCGCTGCCACTGCCAGGCAGGCTACACGGGGCGCACCTGTGAGACCGACATCGATGACTGCCGGCCTAGTGAGTGGCCCAGCTGCCCCCATTCCCTGGGCAGCATGGGGCAGGCTTGGTGCAGGTGGCGTGGATGCCGGCGCCCAGAGGCCGAGCCCTTAGCTTGGTCTACCTGAGTATGGCCTGGGAGGGAGCCCAGGTCCAGGTTACATGCTGGGGACATGCTGGGGGGCGGCTGCCACTTATAATGCACCACTGTAGTCTGCATGGGCTGGCCAAGGCAGTACCAGAAGGCTCCAGAGCCAGGCTGCCCAGCTTTGAGGCCCTCTTGGTGCCTTCCAGCTGGGTGTTGTGTGGCAGAGCACCTCCACCCCTCCGTGAGGTGCACTCCACCCTGACTCTCCCACTCAGCTCTCATCAGGCACCGCTGAGCCGCAGGCCTCCAGCCCTGGTTCCCAGACAGCTGAGATTTGCAGAATCTGAGCGTCTTGCCTGGCATCACTCAGAGGGTGGGGCAAGGACTGTCATTCAGCCTTTGTTTGGTCTGTTGAGCTGCAGAATTGTCCCCTGCCTGAGGACAGGAACACATGGGGAGTGCAGACCCCCAACAGGAGAGAAGGCTGTGAGGCAGCTGGGGCCGAGGGGCTCCCCAAACACCCTTGTCACCAGCGAGGTTCGCAGCAAGCCCTGGCAGTGCTGTGTGACCTCCCCCAGCCTCATCCCCTCCTAGAGCAGCGTGGTTGAGTGCACACCCCTCAGTCTGCCCTCCTGTCCCCTCCCAGACCCGTGTCACAACGGTGGCTCCTGCACAGACGGCATCAACACGGCCTCCTGCGACTGCCTGCCTGGCTTCCAGGGTGCCTTCTGCGAGGAGGACATCAACGAGTGTGCCAGCAGCCCCTGCCGCAACGGCGCCAACTGCACCGACTGCGTGAACAGCTACACGTGCACCTGCCCCACCGGCTTCAGTGGGATCCACTGCGAGAACAATACGCCCGACTGCACAGAGAGGTGCGCAGGGGCCTCGGCACATGGCAGGATGCTGCTTGGGGCGGTCCCAGACCACAGGGCTCAGGAGGTGCTGTGGCCGGTCCTGGCCTCAGGGGAGGGGAACAGGCCGTGAAGGCCACACACAGTACCTGGCAACCTGGCACACCAAGCGGGTGTCTGTCCATGCCCAGTGGGCACTCAGTGCTAGTTGAGTCCAGACGTTGTCCATTGTATTACAGCATCCCTCCTAAAAGGGCCATTGTGATCTTCTCCTGTGACTTAGAACCAGGAATCCCAGTAGTTTATCCTTCTGGGATAAGTACGCCTTCTGTTAGGCAGGAGAGCTTTGTAACCATCTTGTTTCTCTTTTTGCCTTGGTTGCCTGGAAGCTCAGTGTTAAATGTCGATCCAATCCCTGGTTGCTGACGTGGTATCTCCCACATTATCTGTGCAGGTTCTGGTTTCTCCCTCGTTTTGACTTTAACTGCATGTGTGTTGTAAAGCCTCCCTCGGCATGAGGTATAAAAAGGTAGAAGAGGGAGATGTGACGTGGTGTGAGAGTCTGAGGCCCCTGGGCTCCCACTGGCCTCCCCGAGGTCAGCCAGCTGCTCTCTCCTGTCCTGGCCATCAGGCCCATTTGGCCTGAGTCGAAGGGGAGATGCTGGTATGGGGGTGCCTGCTCGGACAGGGACCTGCCTGCGCCCTGCTCACCTCTCCCCTGCTGTCTGCTGCCTCCAGCTCCTGCTTCAATGGTGGCACCTGCGTGGACGGCATCAACTCCTTCACCTGCCTATGTCCACCCGGCTTCACGGGCAGCTACTGCCAGCACGACGTCAACGAGTGCGACTCACAGCCTTGTTTGCATGGTGGCACCTGCCAGGACAGCTATGGCACCTACAAGTGCACCTGCCCCCAGGGCTACACCGGTCTCAACTGCCAGGTGAGTGGGTGGACCGAAGAGGTGCCCGGGCAGGAGGTGGATGAGGAAGGGCACCAGTCTGTAGTGGATCCAACATCAGCTCGGGGTCACCTCACCGCACCCCTGGGTTAAGGGGGAGGAAAGCTGGCTCAGAGGGCAGGGGGGCTTGCCCTGGTCAACTGGCTCCTGAAGATCCGAATTGCCAGCTGGTGCCCAGTCCTTGGGCTGTGTTACCATTGAAGGAGTCAGAGCTGTGGAAACGGGAGGTACCTTCCCAGTCCAATAACAGGTTTGCAGAGCTAGGACAAGGACAGGCGATTTTGGAAGGAGGTAGTTAAAGTCAGTGCTTTCATAGAAAGCAGGCAAGAGTACCAAACATTCATTTTCATCAAAGATTTCACGTACGGGGCCGGCCCGTGGCTCACTCGGGAGAGTGCGGTGCTGACAACACCAAGGCCCCGGGTTCGGATCCCATATAGGGATGGCCGGTTCGCTCACTGGGTGAGCGTGGTGCTGACAACACCAAGTCAAGGGTTGAGATCCCCTTACCGGTCATCTTTTTTAAAAAAAAAAAGATTTCACGTACAACTTTAATTATAAAAAGCTTCAAAAAAGCATCTATTTTTGAAGACAGACATTTCTTTAAGGAAATGCAGCTGGTGTCTGGTTTTGCCGAGTGCCCTCTGAGAGAGACAGAATTAGAGAGAGACTCCAGCCCCAGGCTGCTCTTGGCCCAAGAGGGGCAGGTGGAGGGACCATGGGCCTCAGTTTGCACCTCTGCAGAATGGGGTCACAACCCACCTGGGATGTGAGGTTCTTTGGCAGATGTGTGTCTGAGCCGTCGGGTGGGATGGCCAGAGAGCTGTTCCTCTTGAGAGCTGGCCGGATGGGGTGCAGAACTTGTCTCACCCTGCCTGTCCCCAGAACCTCGTGCGCTGGTGTGACTCCTCGCCCTGCAAGAACGGTGGCAAGTGCTGGCAGACCAACACCCTGTACCGCTGCGAGTGCCACAGTGGCTGGACTGGCCTTTACTGCGACGTGCCCAGTGTTTCCTGTGAGGTGGCTGCACAGAGGCAAGGTAGCAACTGTGCCCTGCCTGTCCCCCGGACCCGCCCCGCCTGGCCCAGGCCCCAGGTTCCTCAGCACTCACCAGGCATTTGCTTTCTGAGGCCAGGATGGTCCAAGCTCATGGTGGTCCCAGGGGAGGGGAGCCTGGGCCTCACCCTCCCGCCCTGTCCGCTGCAGGTGTCGACGTTACCCACCTCTGCCAGCATGGAGGGCTTTGTGTGAATACAGGCAACACGCACCATTGCCGCTGTCAGGCGGGTTACACGGGCAGCTACTGCAAGGACCTGGTGGACGAGTGCTCGCCCAGCCCTTGCCAGAACGGGGCCACCTGCACTGACTACCTGGGGGGCTACTCCTGCAAGGTGGGGGCCCGTCTTGGGGTGGGAGGGTATGTCTGGCATGAGCGTCACTGTACGTAAGAGTCTGGGCTGGGAGCTGGTACAGCAGAGAAGACTGAACCCAGTAGACCTGTGCTTTGTTCAGCCCCACTGAGGGAGGGCTGGGGCAATTAGGGAAGACTACCTGGAGGAGGCAGTGTGGAGGAGGGAACCTGCAGGAAGAAAAATATGCTGAGGAGTGGGATGGGGTTTCCCCTCCCCCGGGTCGTGTCTGGGCTCAGCTGACACCTGCCTCAGACCCTCACCTCTCTCCTGTGTGACGGTGTCTAATGCCCTAGTAACTGGGCAGTGACTCTAAGCTTATCGAAGTCCTGTTCAGGGTCTGCTGGGCGGTAGCCTTCCTCCTGGTCTTCCAGGTGCAAGGGACCCAAAGCTTCGCTGGGCAAAACAGCTCTTGCGCCCTGTCAGCCTGCACAGTGGGGTGGGGGGAGTGTCATGCCCCAGCCCCAGCTGAGCTGCAACCCCCCCCATTCTGTCTCCCTGCACAGTGTGTAGCTGGTTACCATGGGGCAAACTGCTCCGAGGAGATTAATGAGTGCCTGTCCCACCCCTGCCAGAACGGGGGCACCTGCATCGACCTCGTCAACACCTACAAGTGTTCCTGTCCCCGGGGCACGCAGGGTAAGGGACACCATACAGAGGTCTGGGGTCCAAGGTGTCCATGGCTAGGGGAAAGCTTGCAAGTCAGGTACCCTGTGACCAGCCAGAGGCATCCTGGCAAAGCCAGAAATTCCACTTTGCCTTGTGTGGCCAAGGGTGGGAAGGGACAGAGTGTGTCCCGCACAGCAGGAGGCATGGGGCTCCAGCTGCATTGGCAGCATCCCGCCTTTCCTGAGCGTCTATGTTCCAGCTCTGACTTCCCGTTAGCCCAGGACGCACACGGGACGGAGCAGGGCTGGATGCGCTGAGCACCAGTCCCTGACGTGGCCCCCGGGCCCTGCAGGTGTGCACTGCGAGATCAACTTGGACGACTGTAACCCTCTGGTCGACCCCATCTCCCGGAGCCCCAAGTGCTTTAACAACGGCACCTGTGTGGACCAGGTAGGCGGCTACAGCTGTACCTGCCCGGCCGGCTTCGTGGGTGAGCGCTGTGAGGGGGACGTCAACGAGTGCCTGTCCAATCCCTGCGATGCCCGCGGCACCCAGAACTGTGTGCAGCGCGTCAACGACTTCCACTGCGAGTGCCGTGCAGGCCACACCGGTGGGTGCTGCAGACCAGGCTGGGTTGGGGGCTGGGGGCGTGCGGGGGCGAGCCCTCACTGCCCCACTCTTGGCCCCAGGGCGCCGCTGCGAGTCAGTCATCGACGGCTGCAAGGGCAAGCCTTGCAGAAACGGGGGCACCTGCGCCGTGGCAGCCAACACCGCCCGTGGATTCATCTGCAAGTGCCCAGCGGTAGGTGCTGCCGCAGGAGGCGGGGGGCCAGCCTCACCGCTTAGCTCCACAGGCTGCAAGGGGCCCCTGGGTCTGAAGGGCTGGGGGGTGCGCTCCCACTGCCAGTGGGCACACAGCTGGGGGTTGAGCCTCTGGGCCTCTGTCATCTCATCCCACTGAGAACACTTCTTTAGTTTTAGCGAACTTATTTTTAGGACATTCTGGTTTTCAGGAAAGTTGAACAGAAAGTACGGAGTTGCTACGTGCGCCCCCCCCACCTGCCTGCTGTTCCCTGCTCTTGGGTCTTGCGTTAGGGTGGCGCGCTTGTCACACTTGGGAACTGATGTCGATATTGTTACTAACCCAGGCCCATCCTTTACTTGGCCGTTCATTCTTGGTGCTGTAGTGCTATGGGCTTGACGTATCCACTGTCACAGTATCACACAGAATAGCGTCACTGCTCTAAAAACAGCCGGTGCCCCACCTACTCACCCCTCCTTCCATCCCCCAAACCCCTGGAGACCCGTGATCTTTTCACTGTTGAGAGAACGTTTTCTAAAAGGGTTTTGCTGCTGGAGGAAAGGCTGCGCCCCTCTCCCAGGTGGGGGGTACACAGTGCCCATGCCAGTGCCAGGCCAGGGCATGTGGTATGTGGGGAACCAGCCCATCCTGACTCCCCACCCCTTTCCCTCCCTGGCAGGGCTTTGAGGGTGCCACGTGCGAGAATGACGCGCGCACCTGCGGCAGCCTGCGCTGCCTCAACGGCGGCACGTGCATCTCGGGCCCACGCAGCCCCACCTGCCTGTGCCTGGGCTCCTTCACAGGCCCCGAGTGCCAGTTCCCCACCAGCAGCCCCTGCGTGGGTGGCAACCCCTGCTACAACCAGGGCAGCTGTGAGCCCACGTCTGAGAGCCCCTTCTACCGCTGCCTGTGCCCTGCCAAGTTCAACGGGCTCCTGTGCCACATCCTGGATTACAGCTTTGGGGGCGGCGCTGGGCGTGACATCCCCCCACCGCAGATCGAAGAGGCCTGCGAGCTGCCCGAGTGCCGAGAGGACGCGGGCAACAAGGTCTGCAGCCTGCAGTGCAATAACCACGCGTGCGGCTGGGATGGTGGCGACTGCTCCCTCAACTTCAACGATCCCTGGAAGAACTGCACGCAGTCGCTGCAGTGCTGGAAGTACTTCAGCGACGGCCGCTGCGACAGCCAGTGCAACACAGCCGGCTGCCTCTTCGACGGCTTTGATTGCCAGCGCATGGAGAGCCAGTGCAAGTAAGCGAGTGGGCACAGCAGCTGGGGCGGAGGAGGGGCCTGCACTTGAGTGGGGAGTGGCACGGGGCCAGACACTGGCCAAGGACTCCCGCGTGGGGGCTGGCCAACACGTTTCCCCAGGTCAGGCCCAGGAAGGGCAGGGGTGTTCCCGTGGTCAGTTAGTGGGATGGAGGTGCCAGATGGCCTGGGGCAGGGGCACGGCCCCCGTGGAGGACCCCCGGCATGGAAGATGGCCTGAGCGTGCCCTGCACCCGCAGCCCCCTGTACGACCAGTACTGCAAGGACCACTTCAGCGATGGGCACTGCGACCAGGGCTGCAACAGCGCTGAGTGCGAGTGGGATGGGCTGGACTGCGCGGAGCACGTGCCGGAGCGGCTGGCGGCCGGCACGCTGGTGGTGGTGGTGCTGATGCCACCCGAGCAGCTGCGCAACAACTCCTACCACTTCCTGCGCGAGCTCAGCCGCGTCCTGCACACCAACGTGGTCTTCAAGCGCGATGCTCAGGGCCAGCAGATGATCTTCCCCTACTACGGCCGTGAGGAGGAGCTGCGCAAGCACCCCATCAGACGTGCTGCCGAGGGCTGGGCCACGCCCGGCTCCCTGCTCAGCCAGGTGAAGGCCTCGCTGCTCCCCAGAAGCGGGAGTGGGCGCCGGCGCAGGGAGCTGGACCCCATGGACATCCGCGGGTGAGTGGAGCCTGCTGCCAGCAACTGAGATAATTCCCCAGCACCTACCCTGGTCCTCTTGCACGCCCTGTCTGACCCTCATGGCGGCCCCCTGGGCAGGCAGTACTCTCCCCTTTTTATAGTGAAAGAGACAGATTTTGAGAGGACCTGGGACTTAAGGGCCTGCATGGGTGAGGAGTAGAGGCAGCATCTCCCCAGGGCCCTTGACCCCATGGCCACAGCCTTCCCCCACCACCTTCCCTGGTGCCCAGCAGGCTTCCCTCCTTCGTCCAGTAGGTGTTTTTGAGCTTCTGCTCTGCGCCAGGCACTGGGGACTGAGCTGATTAAAACCTGGTCCTCCAAGGGCTGCCATGGGATGACCAGTCCTCCCTGGACAAGAACTAAGTTCAGTCACTGTGTCCACTTTGTTCTGGCTACAGAGGAGGCAGGTGGGGGGTCCTGGGGAGGGGTGCTGTGGCCAGTCTTGATGGGTGGGGGGTGGGCATTCCCAACAGCAGAAGGGCACAGCAGAGGGTACCTGGCACATGAAGCGAGGGCTCGTCTGGGGAATCTAGGAGCACTGGCTGGGCTGGGCTGGGCCCACAGCCCCCTTCATCTTGTGTCCAAAGGGGTACCACCATACTCCCACCTTGTCCTACTTGATTGGGGCAACTGGGCTACCTGAGCCAGGCTGGCTGTGCCCTTGGTGTGCCCTGACCCTGGCAGGCTAGCCAGCTCAGGACAACCCTAACAGTTAGCAGCATATTGTCATGCTCTCCCCGCTGATTTTCTTTGTTGGGTATTATTTCAAAATCATTACAGCTTTTTTTAAAAGAAAAAAAGAGAGAGAGAGAAGAATTGATCGGTGTCATGTGAAGTGTTGAAGTTTGTATCTTGAAAATCCCCTTAAATCCTTTGTCTTAACAGCTCAGTGCAAGAGCAGCGATTCGAAGTTGGCTAATCCTTTTCCCTTAAAGGAGAAAAAGTAAAAGCCGTCTCCCGATAGCCGGCTGGTGCGGAGAGAATTTAGCGATAGTTTGCAATTCTGATTAATCGCGTAGAAAATGACCTTATTTCGGGGGGCGGGATGAGGGGAGCGGGTGCGGAGGCGCCGGCCGCAGAGCCAGTCCACCGCCCCTGTGCCCGCAGGTGAGACGGTGGAGCCCCCGCGGCCCTCGCAGCTGCACTTCATGTACGTGGCCGCGGCCGCCCTCGTGCTGCTGCTGTTCGCGGGCTGCGGGGTGCTGCTGTCCCGCAAGCGCCGGCGGCAGCATGGCCAGCTCTGGTTCCCCGAGGGCTTCAAGGTGTCGGAGGCCAGCAAGAAGAAGCGGCGAGAGCCCCTCGGCGAGGACTCTGTGGGTCTCAAGTGAGTGGACGCTGCCCCGCTGCAGGGGGAGTTGGAGGAGGCAGGACTGGCCGGGCATCCCTCGTCGGGACCCCAGGCCCCACCTCCTGTGTTGAACCGGGGGCGGGGCATTGGATGGCCGCTTAAGCCAGGGTTTGGGGGTATTTCCTGGGGATCCCACTCAGCCTTGCTCCCGGACCCTCGCCCCCAGGCCCCTGAAGAATACCTCGGATGGCGCCCTCATGGACGACAACCAGAATGAGTGGGGGGACGAGGATCTGGAGACCAAGAAGTTCCGGGTGAGTCCAGTGGGCTCAGGGTTCCTGGGCTTCCTGACATGTGCCCCTGGCCCCACGTGACATGGCTTTCCGCTCCTCGCCCCTTACTTAGTTCGAGGAGCCAGTGGTGCTTCCCAACCTGGATGACCAGACCGACCACCGGCAGTGGACCCAGCAGCACCTGGACGCCGCTGACCTGCGCGTGTCTGCTATGGCCCCCACGCCACCCCAGGGTGAGGTGGATGCCGACTGCATGGATGTCAACGTCCGTGGGCCTGGTAAGGGTGCTGCCAGCCACCTGGGCCCCTGTGGCCAGGGGCCCTGCAGCCGAGACCATGGGAGGCCAACAGCCTACACTTCCCCTGCCACAGTCCACCTGCTTCCTGTCCCTAAGCCCTGGGGTCGCTATTCTGGAAGCCTAAAGTTGGGAGGAGAGCTGGTGTCCTTGGGTGTCTCCACTTGGTGTCCCTGAGTCAACTCTGCCTTTCACGGGCTGGCTCCTCGGGGCAGTTCTCCAGGCTTGCCCTGCCCTTTAAGTTAATTTCTTCTCCTGAAAAGCATCTTTTGGAGACATCCAAAGGGTCAACTTTCTAACTGCACGTTTCTCGTGTTGTCTTTTTATTGGGTGGGTTTTCAGAGCTGGGTCTGGGGCAGGTTGGGGGACAGAGCTGCAGGTCGCGAGCTGGACTTGGGCTCAGTCACTGAGAAGCCTGGGTCAACTCCAGCAGCCCCAGGCACGTGGCTGACCCTCAACCACACCGCAGCTGGGGCCAGCCCTCCTGGACTGAGCCCCTGCCCTGTCTGCACTCTTGATGCAGATGGCTTCACACCCCTCATGATAGCCTCCTGCAGCGGAGGGGGCCTGGAGACGGGTGACAGCGAGGAGGAGGAGGACGCGCCAGCTGTCATCTCAGACTTCATCTACCAGGGTGCCAGCCTGCACAACCAGACAGACCGCACTGGCGAGACGGCCTTGCACCTGGCCGCCCGCTACTCACGCTCTGATGCCGCCAAGCGCCTGCTGGAGGCCAGCGCTGATGCCAACATCCAGGATAACATGGGACGCACCCCACTGCATGCTGCCGTGTCAGCTGATGCACAGGGCGTCTTCCAGGTAGGTGCTACTGCCCTGCCCTGTCGGCAGCCCATGCCCACCTGCCCCCCTCAGGGCTGCCAGCCTGGTCTGGGACAGTGGCTGGGCTTATGTGGGCCCTGGGAGCCCTGATCCCGAGTGCATCATAGGCAGGGGCAGCTGCTGTCCCCACCCCAGACCTTTGCTCTCTGAAAGAGGCCCAGCTGGGAGGGTCCTCTCAGGAAAGCCAAGCTGGAGATGGTCTAGCAGGAGGCTTGAGGGGACTGCAGGCTGAGGCAAGGCCTCCCTCCCTCCCAAGACAGGCTTTGGTCTGGGGTCCCAGGCTTTGCTCAAGGGCCAGTTCTTGTTGCAGCCTCTTGCAGGCTCCCCCTCCCTTCCAGCTATGGCCGCCGGCATTGCCTGTGGCTGTGAGAAGAAGGCTTTAGAGGCTGCCGCTTCCTGCCTGCAAACCTTGGGCTCTGGCCTTGCCAGGGAGCCTGTGGCAAGGGTGGATTTAGGGATTTGGATGCCTGGGTCTCCAGGGAACATCCCTGTCAGAGGCTCCTTCTGCAAGCCGCCAGACAATCACCCCTGCTGCCGGTCACCAGGTTCAAGCAGCCCTGGAGCAGGTTTAGATGCTGGATAGTCATCAGGAAGTTCTCATCTTAATGATTGCTTAATTCAAGTGACACATCATCCTGCAGAAATAAGAAATTGAGATTAGCTGAAAGGGAAAATCAAGATGGTCCCCCATGTGCAGCTCCGTCTGTGGACTCAACTTCCGGGTGCTTAGCGGGAATTGGGCTAGCACTGCAGGTCCCTTAACTGCTGGTTTTTCACCTACCAGCAGACAGTGACCGCCCTTCCTGCCTGTGACACAAGGTTAGGGTGGGAGTTGAGGGCCATCTGCCCTTCTCCTGGGGCCTAGGTGGACACAGCCCAGCTCAGCGGCTCTGGTGTGGCTGTAGCGCTGTGAGCCTGGTGCATGTGCTGGCTGTGTCCCTGTGGCTGGGCAGGGACTGGAACCCTCTGTTCTCGGAGTGTTTGTAGCAGCCAAGACCATGGTAAGGGTGATGCCACACATGGTCACAATGGGCCCTGCTGTCTCCGAGGGTCTGTCTGTTTGCATGACACAGCCCATGCCCTCTGGCCCGGCCCCTCGTAGCATTGAGTGCAGCTCCATGGTGTCCCATCTTGCCAGGGATGTTCAAGTCTCAGGTGGGGCCGCATCTGCATCGGGGAAGGCAGTGGGGACCCTGGTCCAGGCATTGGTTCTGGTCCAGGAGCATCGGGCTCCTGGTCGCCGTGCCCCTGCCTGAGCCCTTGCTGGCCTCCCAGATCCTGATCCGGAACCGAGCCACAGACCTGGACGCCCGCATGCACGACGGCACGACACCGCTGATCCTGGCCGCCCGCCTGGCTGTGGAGGGCATGCTGGAAGACCTCATTAATTCACACGCCGATGTCAACGCCGTGGACGATCTGGGTATGCTGGGCTGTGGCCAAGCCTGTGGGGTTGGGCATGGCAGCTGCTGCCGGGTCTGCCCCAACCCACCTCTGTCTGCTTCCCCCACACAGGCAAGTCAGCCCTGCACTGGGCCGCCGCCGTGAACAACGTGGACGCAGCAGTCGTGCTTCTGAAGAATGGGGCCAACAAGGACATGCAGAACAACAAGGTGCGGCCAGGACCGTGTGGGGCACAGGGGCTGCTGGGGCTGGGCAGGTGAGGTCCCCTGACCTACGAGGTCGTGGTGGGAATTCCTGTGCACGTTTGCATAGACCACTCAGATGGCGCCTGGCACAGTCAACTCTCCTTCCGCAGCCCGTGTTTACTGAACCACCCAAGCCCGGGGCTGGCTGGGGGTCTCTGCATCAGACCCCATGCACCTGCCCTGGCCCTCCTGGGCCGTGGTTGCAGCAGGGCACGCCTTCTAGCCCTGTCTGTGTCACCGTTACCCAGTCCTCAGGTGGCCTCACTGCCACCAGGTGGGAGGGGACACGGTGACCTGAGTGGTGCAGATACAGCCAGAATGCTGGTATGGGGGTGACCCGGTACAGTGTAAGGCCCCTGAGTGTAAACACGAGCAGTCCCTTCCACCACGCGGACCTGCCCCCTCGTCTCACTTGGCTCCCGTCCATCCTATGAAGCTAAGGAGGCTCTTTGCTGGGCTGTCCTGTCCTCCGCACTGCCTGTCTCACCCTGTGTCCCCTGAGGCTTGCTGCTGATCTCCCTCCTGCTCTTGGGTTCCTCAGGGCGTCAGAGTACAGACGCCCCCAGCCCACATTCCAGCTGCCCCTCCCGGGTGAGCGGACACAGCAGGCAATGGGCACCAGGGGGCGCTGCTGGACCCAGGTCCACAGCAGGGCTGGCAGCTTGATCCTATCCCTTATGGGAGACACTGAGCCCCAGAGACTCAGAAGGACTGGCTGAAGGGCGCAGAGGCCTTAGAGACCCTCTGCACTCCCCACACAGCAGCCTTGCAGAGACTCGTGGCGTGTCCACTACACAGGCGAGGCTCAGGTGCCTGGGCTGCTCAGTGACCATCCAGACAGGGAACTCCTTCCCCTGTAGGGCGCAGAGGCCTTAGAGACCCTCTGCACTCCCCACACAGCAGCCTTGCAGAGACTCGTGGTGTGTCCACTACACAGGCGAGGCTCAGGTGCCTGGGCTGCTCAGTGACCATCCAGACAGGGAACTCCTTCCCCTGTGCCCCGGGTGCCCTTCAGGGATCCCCAAGCTCCTTGAAATCACTGCAGTACATCGCGCCTGTGCATTTTGGCAGGGAGGAAAGAGGGCTTGCAGTTCATTAGATTTTCAGTGGAGTTTGTGATCCCATAGAGGTGAAGTTCTATTGCTTTAGAATGGAGGATCTCGCAGACCACCTCAGGTAGGTTTCAGGAGACTTAGGCCAGGTACTTGTAGGATGCGGGGCCAGGTCAAGATGAGCTGTTGGGGTGGTGGGAGTCGAGCTGCTGCTCTCTGTGGCAACAAAGCATTGGGGGCATGTGAGCTGCAGGTCCCCAGGCCCCTCACCTGCCCCACACCTGGGTCCCTAGGAGGAGACGCCCTTATTTCTGGCCGCCCGGGAGGGCAGCTACGAGACCGCCAAGGTACTGCTGGATCACTTTGCCAACCGTGACATCACGGACCACATGGACCGCCTGCCACGCGACATTGCACAGGAACGCATGCACCATGACATCGTGAGGCTGCTGGATGAGCACAACCTGGTACGCAGCCCCCAGCTGCATGGCGCCCCCCTGGGCGGCGCGCCCACCCTGTCGCCACCACTCTGTTCCCCCAATGGCTACCTGGGCAACCTCAAGCCTGCCATGCAGGGCAAGAAGGCCCGTAAGCCCAGCACCAGAGGACTGGCCTGTGGTGGAAAGGAGGCCAAGGACCTCAAGGCGCGGAGGAAGAAGTCCCAGGACGGCAAGGGTTGCCTGCTGGACAGCTCAAGCATGCTGTCGCCTGTGGACTCCCTTGAGTCACCCCACGGCTACTTGTCGGACGTGGCCTCACCGCCCCTCCTGCCTTCCCCATTCCAGCAGTCTCCGTCCATGCCTCTCAACCACCTGCCCGGCATGCCCGACACCCACCTGGGCCTCAGCCACCTGAACGTGGCAGCCAAGCCTGAGATGGCAGCGCTGGGTGGGGGTGGCCGGCTGACCTTCGAGGCCGCCCCCCCACGCCTCTCCCATCTTCCTGTGGCTTCCAGCACCAGCACGGTCCTTGGTGGCAGCGGCAGCGGGGGTGCTGTAAATTTCACCACGGGCGGGGCCACGAGCTTGAACGGCCAGTGTGAGTGGCTGTCCCGGCTGCAGAATGGCATGGTGCCAAACCAGTACAACCCACTGCGAGGGAGTGTGGTGCCCGGCACGCTGAGCACACAGGCCCCTGCCCTCCAGCATGGCATGATGGGCCCACTGCATGGCAGCCTCTCTGCCAACACCCTGTCACAGATGATGAGCTACCAGGGCCTGCCCAGCACGCGGCTGACCACCCAGCCTCACCTGGTGCAGACCCAGCAGGTGCCACAGCAAAACTTGCAGATGCCGCAGCAGAACCTGCAGCCGCCGAGCATCCAGCCACAGCAGAACCTGCAGCCGCCGCAGCCGCACCTGGGTGTGAGCTCATCTGGTGCTGGCCCCCTGGGCCGGAGCTTCCTGGGTGGGGAGCCGAGCCAGGCAGACGTGCAGTCGCTAGGGCCCAGCAGCATGGCAGTGCACACCGTCCTGCCCCCGGAGGGCCAGGCCCTGCCAACGTCACTGCCATCCTCCCTGGTCCCGCCCGTGACCGCCGCCCAGTTCCTGACCCCGCCGTCTCAGCACAGCTACTCCTCCTCGCCTGTGGACAACACCCCAAGCCACCAGCTGCAGGTGCCAGAGCACCCCTTCCTCACCCCATCCCCCGAGTCCCCCGACCAGTGGTCCAGCTCGTCCCCACACTCCAACATCTCCGACTGGTCCGAGGGCATCTCCAGCCCGCCCACCAGCATGCAGCCCCAGATCGCCCACATTCCGGAGGCCTTCAAGTAAACAGCCGCCGCCCCGTGGGACCCCAGCTTCCTTTCCCAAGCCCTGCGGGAGCTTGCAGCGCTCCAGATGCCAGCTGACCAAAGGAGCCTTTTCTGAAAAACATGTTTTTATACAAAATAAGAGAACAAGGATTTTAATTTTTTTTTTAAGTATTTATTTATGTACTTTTATTTTACACTGAAACACCGCCTTTTTATTTATATGTACTGTTTCTGTGGCGTCAGGTAAAAACTTTTATCTGTTCCAAGAAAATAAACCAATTTTCAGCATCATGATTTTCCTGCTTAGGATAAAGATTCTTATGCTTTGTAAAATATAAACAAAGATTCATGATTTATAAATGCCATTTATTTATTTTTTTTTCAAATCCAAAAAGAAATGATGTCAGAGAAGGGAGATTTGAACCAAAAAACTCCTGGGGCGCCTGGGCCCACCGCCGTCTCCCCAGATGCCCCTCGTGCCCGACCCCGGACCGCTCCTCCCAGGCATCACCTGTATTTTATGAAAAGATGTATCTAGAGACAGAGCCAAAACCTTTACACCTTTGGCACCTGGGTTATTTGCATCTAAAATAGGAATCTTAAGTAAAATGATGTTTATCTGTTTTGATGGGTTTTTTAAAAATGATTTCTTTAAAATATGCTTTTAAAAAATGTTCTTGGGGCACACCAATAGTACATTCTAAGCTGATCATGAATCTTTGTTTATATTTTACAAAGCATAAGAATCTTTATCCTAAGCAGGAAAATCATG
>NW_007727000.1:251632-261610 GCF_000696425.1 Galeopterus variegatus | reverse complement strand
ATGGCCTGCAGTCCCCAGTGGGCATGACCAGACACACTCTAAGATGTTGGTTCTTACTGTGTTTTATAAATAGAGTGTAGTTTACAGGAAAAGGAAACTTTTTTAAAAAGTTATCTACATGCAAAACTGTAGATGATGGAATGATGTATTTTTTTTCATCTTTTTTGTTAACTGATTTGCAATAAAAACGATGCCCACGTTCATCCGATTTTGCTAAACTCGGCTGTGGCGTTGGTTCACTTTCTGGGAGGGAGGGGCCGTTGCGCTCTGAGGAGGCCGGGCGTCGGTGGCCCCTTCTGACGGGGGCATGATGGAGGGGCTGCTGGTCCTGCCCCTTGGGGTGCTGGGGGCCACGCCACCTGCAGGAGTCCCACAGCGTCTGCAGTCTGCCTGGCCAGGTCTGTAAAGGGGGGCTGAGGCCACCCCCTCTGAGGGCGACTGTCATATCTGGGGTGACGTGGCTCTCAGGACACCCGGCGTGCGTCTGGCTCTCGTGTCCCTCTTGGCCACAGAGGAGTGAAGGCACGGCTTACCCATCCCGGGGAGCCCCGCGGCAGGGGGGAAGGGACGTCGGGAGAGTGCTGAGGCAGTGGCTGGACCCCTCGAGGGCTGGACACAGGAAGGTAGCCACAGAAATGTCTGAGGCAACGTGGTGAGTCTGGAAAGTTCCGTGAGCCAAAGAGGGCTTGCTGGCCGAGCTACACAGGCAGCGTGGTCCTGGAGCTCGTGTACCTGGGAATCCAGGAGCAGACCATCAGCCCAGGCCAGCGTGGCCTGCTCATCTGGCTCCCTGACCTCAGGGCAGGCCACTGGTTTCAAGCCAGTGATGGGGATGGGGGTGGAGGGATCTGATGTCCCCCTTTGAGCACAAAGCACTGCCTGTCCTGGACCCAGCCCCCAAGATATCTCCACTGTGTGTGGATGCTCTGTCCCCACCAGGCACGGTGCTGGGCGCCAGGACCATGTACAGGGGACGAGAGGTTCCAGGAAGGAGTGACCACGCTTGGCCTGACTCACCTCTTCAAAGGGGGTGAGCTCGGCCCAAAGAACTCCCAGCACCCCAAAATCCTAGGTGTACGCTCAAGAGAAGTGAGGATGGGGGCTCAGATACAAGTGCCCACGTGTTCGTAGCAGTGCTCACAACAGCCAGAAACAGGCGGTGTCCACCTGCTAAACACAGATAAACAAATGTGGTCTACCCCTGCTGCGACAGTGAGTTCTAGGTGTCCACGTTCTGAGGGTGTTTCTAACCAGACCGACCTCTGAATCCATCGCCTGGGTGAAGCGATTGCCCTCGGCAGTGTGGGTGGCCTCCTCCAAGCAGCGCAAGGCCGAATGGAGCGAGAGGCTGAGGGTGAGGGAGCCCTCCCGCCTGGCTGCCGCGCTGGGCCGCGGGTCTTCTGCCTTCGGACTCTCGGCCTCCGGCTGCCGCCAGCTCTTGGACTGGAACTTACGCCATCGGCTCTCGAGGGTCTCCAGCTTGGGACTCGTCAGCCTGCATGATCACGTCAGCCAGTTCCCTAGGCACGTCTCTTTCCGTCGTGTATACATCTGATTGGTCCTGTTTCTCTGGACAACCCTGCCCAACACGTATACGACGGTGTCCTTCAGTCACAGAGGAAGGGGCGCTGATGCACACTCAGCACGGTGAGCCCACGAGACATCGAGTCAGTGACAGGGGATTCTGTCTATGTGAATTGTGCTCAGTAGTTACAGCCGCAGACAGCAGGTTGGTGGCTCCCAGGGCTGGGAGGAAGGACATGTTCTGGAACCAGATAGTGCAGGTGGTGACTGCTCCCACTATAAAGGTACTAAATGCCACTGAATTGTACGCTCCGAATTGCTTGATTTCACGTTCTGTGACTCTCACCTCTGTACATTGTTTTTAAAAAGAAAAAACATTCCCAGCAATGTTTGAACTTCGATGAAGTGTGTTCCCACAGATGCAGCGGGACTGGCCTCATTGGTCTCAAGGAGAACTTCTCTGCTTCCCAAAGTCATGGGAGCCCCTGGCATTCGGGAGGAGCCTGAGGAGGAGAGCGCTGTGGTCTCTGAGCCTCGGCCCTCTCGTGTTTAAGCTGGACACACTGGAAGCTGCTCGTGTCCCAGCAGAAATAGTGCAAGGACTATAACGAAGCAGTGCACCCCAATGGCAGCGAGCTCTGCAGACACACTCATCCCTCCCAGGAGCGGTGAGCAGATGGCCCGCACCTGCCACAGCTGGGAACAAGGTGAGCTCCCTGTCCTCTGCAAGGTGCCACTCTGCCTCCCACATGCCCCCACCCTCCACACAGGCCTGAGCACAACTGAGATCCCCCAGGCCCCAGACAACGCCCATGGGGCGGGGGGCGGGGCAAAGCAGCCCAGAAGGAGGCCTGAGACCCACCCATGTTCCCACTGGGGCCACACCTGCTCCCACCCACTGCCCTGGCTCCAGAGCCCCCACTGCACCTGGCCTCACCTCTCACTCGTCACTGTCATTCCTGGATGGCACACAACCTGGGTTGGCCGCTCTGCCGCCTCTCCCTGGAAAAGGCCCTGCCTGGCCACATGTGTACCTCTCTCGGGGACACAGCCCTCTCCCAGGGCAAGCTCAGCCAAGACACCCATGGCTTGGGGATCTGTTTTGGGCTGAATAGTGTCCCCACCCCCAAACTCCTATGTTGAAGTTCTAACTCTCACTACCTCAGTATGTGACTCTATTTGGAGACAGTCTTTACAGAGGTCATTAAGGTAAAATGAGGTCATTAGGATGGGCCCTAATCCAATATGACTGGTGTCCTTATAAGAAGAGGGAATTTGGGGCTGGCCCGGTGGTGCACTCGGTAGAGTTCGGCGCTTGGGAGCGCGGTGGCGCTCCCGCCAAGGGTTCAGATCCCATATAGAGACCGGTCTGCTCACTGGTTGAGCGCGGTGCGGGCACGACACTGAGGGTTGCGATCCCGTTACCGGTCAAGAAAAAAGACAAAAAGGAAAAAAAAAAAAGAAGAGGGAATTTGGACAGACACGCACAGAGGAACGACCACGTGCAGACACAGGGAGAAGATGCTGTCTGCAAGAACCATGAGAGAGTATCATCTCTGCTGTTTAAGCTGCCTGGTCTGTGGCACTTTGTTAGGGCAGCTGGAGCAGACTTGCACAGGGTCCCAGGACACCCTTCTTGGGAGCCAAATGCATCTCAAGGGGCCACTTCCTCGGCAGCTCTGGCCCCTGGTCCGGGCATCTGCCCCCTCTTGGGCACTTGCCCTGTGTCTCCTGGGGACAGGAGTCTCACCCCAGGGACCTGGCAGCTTGCACTGTTTGCTACTCAAGACACAATGAAGTCAACCCAGGGGTTGCCCACCACCCCCCAAGGCGTCCTTCCTTTCTGGCTGCTTGTGCAATTGGATGTGGGGAGGGTCCCGTCCTCAAGGAAGAAGCGTTCCTCTCAGTGCCATGGGACAGGGTAGCGCAGCCCTGCCCGACAGGAGGGTAATCGCAACCACACAGGCGAGTTTGAATATTTCAGTAGCCACATCAAAAAGGGAAAAAGAAACAGGTCAAGTTTATTTTAATGATACATCTTGCTCCAGTATGTCCAAAATATGACGATTTCAGTGCATAGTCAATAGAAACGGGCAATGAGGTCTTCGACATTTTTTTGGTACTGAGTCTTTGGACCCAGTGCATATTTGACGCTGGAAGCATGCCTCTGTCAGACTGGCCACATTTTAGGTGCTCGGTTGTAGATTTAGACTTCAAAGAAGATCAAGGTGACCCCCAGGCACCTCTGTCACCTGCACAGAAAGACACAAGGTGTGTCATTGGTGTGGTGCCTTGCTCCACCTGGTTGCCAGAGTGAACCCCAGATGTGGTTCTGTGTCCCTAGGGCCAGAGCAGAGGGGGCCCAGGAGCTAGGAAAGACAGCTCCAGCACCCACAAATTAGTCCGACCAGCAGGGCTGCCCCTGACACCAGGGGTAGCACGGTGTGCTGTCCTCAGCTATCCAAAGGGCTGAGCAGCCCACTGCTTCCTTCATCCAGAAAGTCCTGTTTCCAAAAAAAGTCAGCGTGCCTGGACCGTGAGCTTAGTGGTGGAGCTGTTTTCCTTCCTGGGCAACTTCTCCTCTCACCATGGACCACAAGCTGCAACCGAAGAGCCTGCTACAGGGGACGGAGCTGTTGGCACAGACAGACGGTGGAGAGCTTGCATGGCTGCCTCTTACAGCAAGTGTTCTGGCATAACACCAACGTTTAATTCCGTGAACGTATTTCAATGCAAAATCTGAACAGTCTGGCCCAGCCCAGTCCCCAGGGAAACTGAGAACGAATGTGCTGTGTCCCAGGGGGTGGTTGGTGGCGGGTCAGTGGGCTTGGGAAGTCCTGGGTGAGGATAAAACAGGAGCCTTCATGGCAGAACTCAGGCTGGAAAGCGCTCGTGTGTACCGTGGGTCTCTAAGAGCGGAGGGTGTGCCGGCGTCCCCAAACGAACTCACTCCTGTTGTGCAGATGAAGGCACAGGGTCAGCTGAACCCATTCTGGGAAGTGCAGTTCCCTGCATCTGCATGTCAAAGCTGAGTTGAGTGCCATCTAGTCCACCCTGATGTGGTTCCTGATTTTTGTTGTTCTGTTTTCTTTTTTTTTTTTTTTAAAAGATGACCGGTAAGGGGATCTCAACCCTCGACTTGGTGTTGTCAGCACCATGCTCAGCCAGTGAGCGAACCGGCCATCCCTACATGGGATCTGAACCCGTGGCCTTGGTGTTGTCAGCACCACACTCTCCCGAGTGAGCCACGGGCCGGCCCCTGTTGTTCTGTTTTCATTCCCACCTGCAGCTGCAGGACTGGAGGTCTCTGCCCCTCAGTGTCCTCATGGGTGAGGCAGGAATCACCCAGTGCCAGCCTCCTGGGCCCTATGGGGTCCCTACGATCACCAGCAGAAAGCTCCTGGCACGCCGCCTGGCATGCGCTGAGGACGCAGAAAGGGTAAAGTTGCTGTGACCATCATAAATTTTAACAGTGTCCCACCTACATACACGTGTCGGCTCGTGTAAACCTGGCAGCAGACCCTTCAGTAGAGGCTACAACCATCCACAGGCTCGCAGCAGCCGGGAGCTCACACTGCCAAAGCCGCATATGCACAGCAGGTGCCTTGCAGAAAGCGCGTCCTCCATGCAACCTGGAGCGTGATGCACTGTCAGTGTTTATTATGGCTCTGTCACTTTCTGTGGAGTCGTGGTACTTACTACGAGTCCCTGACTGCCTTGGACTACCTGGGATTGCATTGTCTGGTGACGGCGTCCCTGGCTCTATGTGAACATTTACATTCTACCGTAGCTACTGCCACCCTGGCACGTTCTCATTGTAACAAAGAGGAGCCTCGGAAAAGTGTCCTTAAGTAAGGCAACTCACTCTCCACCAGCCCATTTCCTTCTCTGGAAAATGAAGGGGAACGGACGCTGTCCTGGCCACACGGGCCAGGCTGTTCGCCAGCGGTGCCTGAGGGCTATGTATGAAACCAACCAGAGACCCTCTGGATTAAAAGCAACACTGCTCTCCCCATAGCGGTGAGGATTAAACCACCACCCGCAGGGGGTCCACAGGTGAATGATGCCCGGAGAGGGCTGCCTGCCGTCTAGGGGTGCTGGGGGGAGCCAGATCCTGACCCAGCTCGGGGCAGCTCTGGCGCTAGGGCCAAGTTCCAGGCCTCAGAGGCGGCTCTCTGCCTCCCCCTGCTGGCAGCGCTCCGCCAGTGCCCCTTTGGCAAGCAGGTGATCCTGATGGAGACTGCACTGGCCAGGTGAGGCTCACCTCACACGCATGCCAGCCCCTGCGAGTGTTATTTTCCTATTTTGCAGGTAGGGAAGCTGAGGCTCAACAAGGCCAGGTGATGTGCCGGAGTTCACCCATGTGAGCAGGGCCACGGGATGCTCAGGTCCATGTCCTCATAACCATAGGGGGTCGCCTGCCCTCGGAGGACTGGGAGGACCCTGTTGGGAAAATATAGGAAAATGGTCAGGGCCCCTCAGATGTTCAGAATCTCGCCAAGCATTTGACGTAAATAGGCACGTGCACCCAGGTGTTCCTTGGCTATTGTCTAATGTAACTGTGCATGTGCACCCAGGTGTCCTGGGTTATGACTTAAGTATAAAGTACAAGTAGCTCTGAGCCACAGTTCCCCCAGCCTTAGGATGTCCCTGGGGGTGGCCGCTACTGCTAGTGTCTCCGGGACCTTCCGAGAGGTGGCCACCACTGCTGCTGGAGGCTGCTATGAGCAGCTGCTGCTGCAGACTGAGCTTGCATCGTCTGCCAATGGCTCCTGGGATCTTTCCCAATTACCTAGTGTGGACCTGTGTGTAGGGTTTCTGGGGACCCAGCCTGGTGTGTGAGGGGTCTGGTGACTCAGTCTGTACGATGGGCTTGAAGGGTTTGAGCCCTCGATAACTAAAATAATGAAACATTTTGGCTTTAGTTTTATGATTTGCCTCACTCAACAACTGGCGTAGCTGTGTAGCTTTACAGACCCGTAGACCGTATATTGTCCAGCCCAGTCACTTTTCAGACAGGGAAACTGATGTTGGGGAGAAGGGGCTTGTTCTTTGCCAGAAATATATATATGTGCCGTGGCCAGCCGACATATGGCGACCTTCAGATACGGGAGCTCTTTCCTGCTCCACCCTATCCATAGTGCCCCAGGCCATGAAGTCCATGCCTGTAACTTAAACCTCCACCCGGTGCTTAGGGCCGTCACTTTCCTGCTGCGTGTTGTGTGTGAGCTCTGGTGCTGTGCCAGGGGCTGCGACTGAGCTGTGTCCCTGCCCCGGGGAGGCTGTCCGGGGTTTGGCTGTACCCACCGGCCGGCCCAGCAGCCTTGTTGCTCACCTAGGGTACCCAAGGCCACCTCCCAGGCTCCTGGATCTCCCTAGGGCCCAGCCAGAGAGCCTTTGGGAAGCCACCACAACGTAGTCCTGGCTGAAAAGCCCCCCTGAGCTTTCCTTGCTTCAAGACATCACATGCGGATCCCTTAGTGGGGCCTCCACACCCACACACCCCCACCCACCAGCCCCTCGCCATGCAGAAGCTCATGTAAAGGGCTCACTGCAGCCAGAAATGCTCCTCCCTGCCCCTCCCCAGCAGGTGCCGCACGGCGCCCCCGGCCCCCCACAGGCACATCTGCAGCTGTCTAGTGTCCACACTCACCCCAGCAGAGCCGGGCCTGTCTGCCCCATGGCAGCCCAGATGCTAGCGTTGCCTGGCACACGGCAGGTGCTCATCAAGCATCTGTGTGCTGCAGCTGAGGGGACCCGAGGCCATTTTTCCTGTGGCTCCGATGATCTGGCCCCGCGTTAGTGTGACAGCAACGTGGGCCTGTGCCTTCAACTTCGCTCCTCCTGCCCTCGTTGCCTTATGCGGTTAGTTCTTGGCTCAAGAATTCAAGAGAAATGCTCTCTGAGACCTACTATGTGCCAAGCCTGCTTCCAGGCGCTGGGGAGGAAAGCGCACGAGTGCTGCCAGCGTGGGGCTGATAGGGGCGCGGCAGGGCCTGCTGCGGACTTCGCCCCCGCCACTCTGTGAGCTGGCTCCAGGAAGTCCCAGGTTATCACTTCCTTTCACAGGCAGGGAAACGGGCTTGGGGAGGCTGGGGAGCTTGGCCAAGGCAGTACCCCTGAGTGGTGGCTTAGGGTCTGTCTTCTGGAAGCTTGCGGTACATCCGGACACAGCAAGTAGCCCATCATGGCTCAAACCATCTCACCTGTGCTGTGTCAGCCAGGTGGGCGCCCCTGGCTGAAGGGAGATGGTCCACCTGTGCGGGGAGAAGGGGCTGTGCGCTGTTTACCAGCCTCCCAGTGCAGGGGTACCTTTGCCAGGCCTGTCACTGGCGGGGGTGTTCTTCAGCCCCACGTCAGCCCTGGGAAGGCCCGGACAGAGCTGACAGTGGACAGACGTACTGTCCTACCGCATGCCCCAGCGAGCACACTAGGGCCTCAGATGTGAGTTGACCACAGCAGGAGCAGTGACGACGTGGTGGGCATCCTTCTGCGGGCCCCATGCCACGCTTGGCAGGATTGTCCTCGTGTATCTGTGAGCACACAGGCCTGAGGCTCCCTCCGCCGTGGCCCCTCACAGAGGTGCCTCCCTGTCCTCACACGGGCCTGGTCACATGCAGCCAACCCTGTGGCACACCGACGGGCCTCTGTACTGCAGTGGCCCAATGAACAGATGCCGCAGAACAAACTCCGAGGCACAGCTCCCTCTGCGTCCTAACCTGCCTCCTCGCAAGGGAACTAACCCCGCCACTTGCTCTCCAACTCTGCCATCCTCCTTGGCCCTATAGCCTCCTCCTCCAGGAAGCCTTCCTTGCCAGCTCTTCCCACCTCAGACCCTATCATGCTTTTTGCCTAGACCACTCGGCCAGCCCTGTCTCACAGAGGCTGCCCCTTCCTCTCTCCAGGCTGAGCCTGGCAGGCCCCTTCCCTCACCCCAGCTTTGGTGTCCAGGACTGAGGGTCTTCGTCAGGGGCTGAGCACAGTGCCAGGCATAGAGCAGGCCTGCCTGACAACCTCCACAAACCACCAACCACACTCAAAGCTGTCACTTTATGCCCAGGGGGAGTGAGGGGCAGAGGCTCACGGTGAGAGGCCACCATCCTCATGGGGACCGCTGCCCCTCCCTTGATGGCTCCTGGAGGACTGCTGGCTGTCGTCAAGCAAGAGCCAGCCTCAGCCTCATCAGACCCTGATTCTAGGAGGCTACCAGCCCCCGGCTGGGAATGCTGAGCTGTGGGATCCCTGACTGTCCCCCAGCCCCCCACAATGTGCTTGCTGTCTAGACCAGCACTGTCCAGTGGAAATATAATGCCAGCCACATATGGATTTAACATTTCCCAGTAGCTACATTTAAAAAAAGGTGAAATAAACTTTAATAATATATTTTATTTAATCTGATATATTAAAATTATCATTTAAACATGTAATAAAAAATCACCCATGAGAAATTTTGCATTCTTCACAATCTGGTGTTTTACACTTAGAGCCCAGTGCAGATCGGACCAGCCACACATCAAGTGCCCAGCTGCTGCCACTCTGGACAACGTGGCTAATGGGAGCAGCTGACGGGGTGGAGCACTGACGGGAAGGACAGCAGGCTTTCTGGCACAGCCTTGAGCACACAAGCACTGCGTCCTGTGTGCTCTGCACAATGTGGTCACACAACTTTGTACCAGGTGCTCCTCTGTCCCACCTAGGGGTACTTCGGGGAGGTGGTGACATTTGTGTCCAGCCTCGAAGTATGAGCCGAGGGAGGGACTGGAAGAAATAAGAGACCAAGCAAAGAGAAGGAAGCCTAACTAGGAATAATAATGGCTGTCGTGGGTGGGCGCCCCCAGGTGCAGCCCCTACCTCCCCATTTGCCCTGGATGTTCTCAGTTCATGCCTGTTGTCCCAGCCTATCTATCAGCAGCACCCTATTTCAGTCCCCAAATTGTCCAGGTGCTCACCTGCTTCATCTTAGAAATGAGGACCTGATGCTCAGAGAGGTTAAGGAAGTGACAAAGGGCACACAGCGTCTAGATGGCAGCCTGGGCCTTAAACCGGAGGATCTATAACTCCAGAGCCCTGGTCTCTGTGGCCCAGTGGCTTGATGGGGTCAGCTGTAGGACCCAGGATCCCTCCACTCCATGCCAGGCTACAAATGGCTGAGAGATGCCTCCACTCTTAGGATGAGGGAGGGTGGCAGGGGAAGAAAGAGCAGCCCCAAGGCCCTTGCAGGCGACTTTCCTGAGTCACCCATAGGCCACTCTTAGGATGAGGGAGGGTGGCAGGGGAAGAAAGAGCAGCCCCAAGGCCCTTGCAGGCAACTTTCCTGAGTCACCCATAGGAGCTGTGAAGGTTAATTCTAGGTGTCAACTTCGTTAGATGAAGGAATGCTGAGAAACCTGGTAAAGCTATCTTTTTAGGTGTGTCTGTGAGGGTGTTTCCAGCAGAGATTAGCATGAAAGCCTG
>NW_007727000.1:249460-250724 GCF_000696425.1 Galeopterus variegatus | reverse complement strand
CCACTCTTAGGATGAGGGAGGGTGGCAGGGGAAGAAAGAGCAGCCCCAAGGCCCTTGCAGGCGACTTTCCTGAGTCACCCATAGGAGCTGTGAAGGTTAATTCTAGGTGTCAACTTGGTTAGATGAAGGAATGCTGAGAAACCTGGTAAAGCTATCTTTTTAGGTGTGTCTGTGAGGGTGTTTCCAGCAGAGATTAGCATGAAAGCCTGAGTGGACTGGGTGGGAAAGATCTGCCCTCAATATGGGCAGCAACCACCCAATCCGCTGGGGGCCCAAAGAGAACAAAAAAAATGGAGAAAAAAGGCACATTGCTCTCTATCTGCTGGAGCTGGAACACACTCTTCTCTCCTGTCCGTGGACATCAGAGCTCCAGACTTCAGCTTTTGGGTTCCAGGACTTACACCAAAGACACCATTGACTTCCCTGGTTGAGGCCTTTGGACTTGGACGGAGCCACGCTACGGGCGTCCAGTAGCAGATGGCCTATCGCGGGACTTCCTCTTCACGAGCACCAAAACCCCGAAGTCCCCTCTTGTACACTCACATAGATATCCCATCGGTTCTCTGGAGAACCAGGACGAATACAGGAGTCAGCACCGCGCTGCCTCGCTGGCGTCCCTGCCCTCGGATCCAAGGACCTCGCACTGGGTGCAAGGGCAGGTTGGCTTCTGCAGCTCATGGTCTCTCCAGGTGAGAGGCCACCGGGGCCACACCACAGGGCTTCTCAGGACACCAGAAGGGCAAGTCCTGGCTCCCAGCTCCTGGGCTGTTTGAACTCAACTGGAGAGCAAAGAGGAGCGGGCCCTGGACCTGGAGCCCGCGCTCCGCCTCTGCTTCCCCCATTTCCTCTCTGTACAGGGTCGCTGGGGCACCCCGACCCCCGCGAGGCGGTGGGCGGGGCTGGTGTCACTGTGGCTCCCCAGGGGCCCAGCGCCGCATCCTGGCACGCGTGGCCTAACTCTGTTCCAACAGGCGGGGAACCTGACTCCTCAAAGGCAAATGTTAGCTCGGCAGAGCGCCGGGTGCCACGTCAGAGCGCCCAGACTCCCGCGCAGACAATCCCGCTGCTCCCTCCTCGCCGTCCTCGGGGAAGCGGGGTGCCAGCGGCGGGCGGCCCTGGGACCGTCGCGGTGGCAGGCGCACGGTGCCACTCCACGCTCAGACCCTCCGGCAGCGCCTGTGGGGCCCGCGGCAAAGGGAAGGGCAGGAGCGCGAGGAGGAGGACGGACTGGTCACGGAAGGGCCGCGTTCGACCGGCCGACCGA
>NW_007727000.1:247365-247986 GCF_000696425.1 Galeopterus variegatus | reverse complement strand
CGGCTGCCCTCCGCCGCCCTCCGGCCTCGAGTCTAACGGAAGAACGGGAGGAGCGCTCGCGTCAGGGCCGCGCTCGGGTCCTCGGCGCCGCTGAGCGGCCTTTCTCGGTAGGCGGGCCTGCCGGCAACGCTCCCTCAAGACCGATTCTGCCCATGGGGTCTTGACTGAAGAGTCCCGTCTGTGCTCACATCGTAAAGCGAGAAGAGACCAGGAGAAAGAGCAGCGTAACCAAGGAGACGTCCTGGGGCGGCCTCTGCGCGCTGGGCCAGGGCAGGTGGGCGAGGGCGGGGCGAGGGCGGGGCGAGGGGCGGTGGACGGACGAGGGGCGTGGCCAAGGGGGGCGGGAATGGGCGAAGGACTGAACGCGGATGAGGGGCGTGGCTAAGGGGGGCGGGACGAGGGGACGGCGGTGGACTGGACGGGAAAGGGGCGTGGTCAATGGGCGGGGCGAAAGATGGGAGGCGAGGGACTGGACGAGGGTGAGGGGCGTGGCAGTCAAGGGGGCGGGACGAAGGGATAGGCGGTGAGGGACTGGACGAGGGCGAGGGGCGGGGCGCGCGCTGACGTCGCGGCGGGACACGTCGGCGGCGGCGACCGGAGCCGGTCGTATAACTTCGTATA
>NW_007727000.1:233660-246747 GCF_000696425.1 Galeopterus variegatus | reverse complement strand
CGCGTCCTTCGCCGGCGGCTTGGCCGCTTCGCTCGCGCCGCTTCCGGCAGGCTGCGGGATGGCGGGGCGGCTGGCCCGGACGCGGAGGCCCCCCGGCGCGGCGCCGCTTTACTGGGACTGGTGGCCTCGGCAACAGCGACTCTCACAGTTGTCCCGAGAGTGCTCTTGGAGGTAGTGTGCAGGTTTTAATGCGGTTCCTCCTCGCGTTCGTGAGCGCCAGTGTCCTTTGGGGTCTCGGTCGTTTTTTAGCAGTGTCTGGACGCCCCTTCTGCGGCCGTCTCCTTCTGGACATGTAAATGTGCCTGAGTGCATCGTGTCCTTGTGTCAAGTGCTCCACCGTCCGGGAGGGGTGCGCCAGCAGTCGCCCTGAGGGAGACAGGGGCCAGAGGGCAGACTCACGGGTGCTTCTTGGTGTTTCTGTCGTTTACGCACCTTCGGCTTGAGGCCAGCAACAATGAGAGGGGCTTGCACGTGTGTTTTAAATACTTCAGTTTCACAGCCAGAAGCTTGTACTGGAAACTGCCTTGCTGAAGTGTTCGCTTAGACACAAGGCAGTTAGCTGAAGAACTGGGTCTGTGAGTAGCACGTCTTCAAGAAAACCACCTGGCCTCGTCAAAACAGTGTCCCTTTTCAAAAGTTAGGTGACCTGAGGTTATGGAATGACTTACTGCACAGAATAAAATTCCCTACAGTCATTAGATAAACGATGTGCAGTTGCATTGTTTTTCTGCTGGCAAGTAGAAAAAGATCAGAAGAATAATGTTCAAGTCACAAGATTATTTCAAATAAAACTGGCATGTTGCTAAAAAGCCATCAGTTGGGGAGTGGGAGGAGATGAGGGATGCTCCTTCCTAAGTAAGTGATGGTGTTTGCTTATAAAACAGCCCTTCATCCAGCAGAATTGGGAAAATAATTTTAAGAAAGTTTCTACAAGGAAAACAATTAAGTATAAACCTGTGAAATTTATTTATTTATTTTTTTAAAAGATGACCGGTAAGGGGATCTTAACCCTTGACTTGGTGTTGTCAGCACCACGCTCACCCAGTGAGCGAACCGGTCATCCCTATATGGGATCCGAACCCGGGGCCTTGGTGTTATCAGCACCGCACTCTCCCGAGTGAGCCACGGGCCGGCCCAACCTGTGAAATTTAGATTCCGGTAAGATTTCCCTATTAATAGCAGTGGCGACTAGGATATCCCAGAACCTATTGTGAGTAGAATCTCATAAGATTAAACCCAGAAGCGCCCCTAGGAAATAAATCATATTGATTCTTTCATTTTATAAATGAAGAAACTAGTTGCAGGAAGAGTAGTGGATGCTCAGTCTTGCTCTCACAGGGGCACCTGATGAATAAGTCCTCTAGGCTCTGTCCGTATTAAAGCAAACAAACAACACTGCTTCAGATGGTTGAGGGTCCATGGCCTGCAGGAGGACCCAGGATGCCTGTTTCTGGTGGCAGCCAAGGCTCAGGAGGAACTTGGAAGTCTGCATGTCCTGACCATGGGCGTTACTCTGTCCACGGTGACTCTGCAGCTGGTTGGACCAAGTGGAAAAGAATGTCAGCCCACAGATGGGAGGAGGGCGCTCGTGTGTGTTCTACTTTCAGTCCATAGAAGTGGAGCTGTAAACGTTCTTTGCTTTAAAGTGACAGCTTAGAACCAAATGAAGTTTCTGATATTGTTTCTGATATAATCCATTACAGCTGAGTGTGTTTCACGGTTCTTGTCTGTTGGAAACGGTCCCCTGTTGGCATAGGAAAGAGCATGTATGGGCGGTAATAGTGGATTAATAGGTTTATAGGACTTGTTTTCAGGTAGTTAAAGGAACTTTCATTTGTAAATAGCTTTACGTAAAATAAATCCATCAATATTTTCTTCTTTTATCTGAATATCAGAAAGATTTCCAAGGACAAAAACAATGTACGTCTGCAAAAAATGTGCGGATTAAATTCCAAAGTCCTCCCAAGATTTCTCCCTTTGATTTCTCTTTGATTGGCTAAACTTAATCTGTTTGTTCATGAGGGTGGTGCTAGGGAGGACTGGTACAAAGAAAAAGACTTTCTAAAGATACTGTACAACACTTAAATTTTCGCCTTAAAAGTATGGGTTAGCTATTCAAGTTGTACTTATTTCTATTTTATTTAAAGACAACAAACCCTGTGACAAGGATTTTTGCCCCTTTGTTTTCTGTACGAGGTTTGTCAGCACTCTGCCTGTTGTTGAAAATTGTTGAATCTAGTCGATCCCTTTAGTTTTAAAGCTACTTTAAGTTTCTTTGGGATTTCCATTCTAGGTGTAGTCACAACTCCAGTGGTCAGAGGCAACGTTGTTTTGCTGCTGGTGTTTTCAGATCTTAAACTAGTCACACACAGTATAAAAAATGAGACATTTCATGTGATGAGAGAAAAGGCATTTAGATGAACATATTTATTTTGCAGCTTTTATGACTCTGTACCTCATAATGCTCTTCCGTTAAAGAAAATGGAAGAGCAAATTTTAAACTTTTCCTTTTGAGATTTAAAATTAACATGTATGAAAAGCGTGATATGCAGTTTTTCTTTCTTAGTGGAGGAGTTGGCTCTTTCTGGATCTGGTGATGGTTTATAGGAAAGCGTCGAGGACTTCTGGGTCTGGTAGTGCATTTGACTGGTGGTCAGATTCCATCTCATCCCTGACCATGTGGTGATGGTCCATGGAGGTGATGGGCATTCCGAGTAGGGAATCCCAGCGGAGGGCAGCAACTGTCCTAACTCACTCAGGTGGCTCATGGCCAAGCCGTCCAGTGCTCTTGCTCCACTCCCTCCCTCCCAGAGCTCCCTGGAATAGCTCCTCAAGGACTCAGGTTCTCTGCCGGGGCGGGAGTGTGGGGGAGATGGATCCCTCAGGATTTAAATGACTTAAGATCACTTTTAATCTTTCTCTTTTTTCTTAGTTTTTCCGATTGCAGCCAGGACTTTGAATATATGAATTTTATGCTCTTTTTTTTTTTTTCCTTTTTCAGTTTAAATTAAGGAGAAGCTATATCCTGCTTCCTTCTGTAAGCAGCATCTACTTGTGCAAGAGATCAGCGATGCAGCCGCCGCCCCAGGCGGTCCCATCCAGCCTGTCAGGACCACCTCCGGCTGGGAGTACTCGGAGTGTGTTCTGGGATAGCAGCCCTTATAGGAGACGGACCAATAATAATGCACCAGTGGCTCCCATAACTTGTCCATTGCAGCCTGTAACGGATCCGTTTGCTTTTAGTAGACAGGCGCTCCAAAGTACAACACTGGGCAGTCTGTCCAAAAGCAGCCCACCCATTTTGCCAGGCCCGGACCCCCCAGGGTTTTCTCAGCACCCTGGTTTTCCTGTGCCTCATACAAATGCTGGGGGTAGTTCCCAAGAACCCTGCGAGTCTCTGCCAGGACCTCTGTTGCAGCCCAGAGCAGATGCTAGTCCGTTTTCTGGTGCTTTGACCCCTTCAGCACTGCCTGGGCCTGAGATGAACAGGAGTACAGAGGTCAGGCCCAGCTCAGAGCCTGAAGCTCAGACTCTGCCGTGTCCACCTCACTGCATTCCAGGAGTGGGTCCTGACAAGTCTCCTGGGGGCCATCCACATGGGAACATACCTGGACCTGACCGACTGCTTAGTAAGCAAAACCTGCATGATGGTGTAGTGGCCCCAGCAGCATCCTCTTTCTTCCCCCAGCCTCGTCAACAGATGCCAGGTCCGTGGGGGCCAGTGCAGGGAGACCCCCAGCCCTCAGGTCAGCGTCTCTCACCCTGCCCAGAAAGACCTGTTCAAAACGCAGTGCCCTGTGCCACCAGCGTTCCCAATTTCTCCCCTCCGCCCAACGCACATCAAGGCCTTGGCCATGAGCAACACCACCCACTAGTGTCTTTCCCAGTACCCTTGGTTGAAGATGGGAGAGATGAGGCGGCCTACCTGCAAAGTGGAAACCACTCGACAACTAATTTTGATCCTGAAAGTGCCCAACGCACATCAAGGCCTTGGCCATGAGCAACACCACCCACTAGTGTCTTTCCCAGTACCTTTGGTTGAAGATGGGAGAGATGAGGCGGCCTACCTGCAAAGTGGAAACCACTCGACAACTAATTTTGATCCTGAAAGTGCATTCAGGCAAAATTGCAGAGTTGGGAATACTTGGGCAAGCCGGGAGTTCAGGCAGAATCCAGGAGTAAATAAAGAACATTGGCCAGACCCTACTCTTGTGAATCCCATCACTCAGGGAAAGAGCCCAGAAGACCATGTGCACTGTCCCCCGGGGGCAGGGGTGAGCCAGTCCCTGCCAGAAGCAGACTCTGGAGCTCTCTCGATGTTTTTCCAAGGGGGAGAGGCAGAAAATGAGGAGAATCTCCCATCTGAAAGAGCAGGCTCTGCTGACAAATTGGACACTGAGGGTTTCTTGGCCAGTCCGGGATTGGGCCATCCGCCCCCACCTGCTCACGTGGGAGCAGGTGGTGTCTACCAGGCCTTTCTCACAGGCTCCTGCAGTGAGGCCGCACGGCTAGGAGGAGACGCACAGCCTTATTTTTCCCAGTCTGCAGGCATCTGGCACGACAAACACACCACTGACAACGCTGCTAGTGACATGTGGGCTGACGCAGCCAGCGCAGGGACTCACAGTGGTAGCGTCTCACAGTATGAGAATGTCGAGAACTTAGAATTTGTTCAGAATCAAGAAGTTCTGCCAAGCGAGCCCCTAAGTGTGGGCCCTTCCACTCTGAGCGATCAGTTCAGATATGGGCCCCTTTCTGGGCCAGCTGTCCCCAAGCATGGTGTGGGCCACGCTGGAGCTGGGGGGCTGAATCTCGAGGCTCCTGACACGATGCTGCATCCTGTGCGATCTGATAGTGTGTCATCCAGCTATAGCAGCAAAAGCCACAGGAGTCTTTCAGGTTCAACCAGGCCCCAAGAACTGATTGGCACATTTATTCAGCAAGAAGTTGGAAAACCTGAAGACGAAGCTTCAAGTAGTTTTTTTAAGCAAATCGATTCTTCTCCTGTAGGAGGTGAGACAGATGAGACCACTGGGAGCCAGAATTACTGCAGCAGCCTGTCCTCTACCCCAAGCCCCCCAAAACCTACGGGAGTATTTCAGACAAGTGCAAATAGTTCTTTTGAGCCGGTAAAATCCCACTTAGTTGGGGTAAAACCAATTGAGGCAGATCGTGCCAACTTGGTGGGCGAAGTGAGGGGGACCCATGCCCGCCAGAAGAAGCGCAGACCAGCCGCTGCACCACCCGATGCCTCCCCGGGCAACCTGGAGCAGCCACCAGACAACATGGAAACCCTTTCTGCACCCCAGGTGTGTCCTCTGCCTCTTACTGCCACTTCGGAAGCTGGGCCCATGCTGCTGCCTGCTGGGGGGCCCCCATTGCCTGCTGTGCTTCCAGCACCTGAGAGGAGGGCCCCAGCCAGGGCTCAGGGCGCCATGCAGTGTGAGAGCCCGGCAACGACTTTATGGGCACAGAATGAGCTGCCAGATTTTGGAGGCAACATCCTTCTAGCGCCAGCTGCTCCTGCACTTTATGCACCTGTGAAACCTCAGCCGTCTGGAGTTGTTCAGCCTCTAGAAGAGGGGGCGTCTGGGCAGCAGTCACGGAAGCCAGGTGCTGGCCCATCCCTGCAGAACCCAGAAGGCCTTGATGCTTCCGAGAACCTTGAGAATCCTCCCAAAATGGGAGAAGAGGAGGCCCTCCAGTCGCAGGCAAGTTCTGGTTATGCAAGTTTATTGTCCTCACCACCCACTGAGTCTCTGCAGAGTCAGCCAGTCTTGATTGCCCAGCCTGATCAAAGCTATAATTTGGCTCAGCCTGTTGATTTTTCTGAATCGAATCCTAATGAGAAGAATCAGTCCTGGATAGATGCTTCGGAGGGGGAAAAATCCACAATAAGCAGTCGAGCTCTCGGTGGTGATTCTGGAGAAAACACTCCTTTGTGTGGGATTCCAACCAGCTCTGTCATTAGCTTATCTCTGCCTAATAGTCTTACCCAAAGTAATTTTCCACAAGGTTCTGGTACTTCTGAAATGGTTTCTAGTCAGCCTGCCAACTTGCTGGTTCAACCACCATTCCATCCAGTTCCAAAGAACTTGGTTCCAGAAAGTCAAAAGAATCATAATGCAGAAAACATTCGTCCTGAGTTTAATAGCACTGCTGGAAGCACAAGTGTGATGTTAGTTCCACCTGCAAACAATGCCTTGGTTCTTAATAATAAGGCAAATCACTCCAGTCCTCGGGAAGAAACTTTTGGAGCCCTAGACTTCTCATTAAATAGAGCTTTGGAAAATCCTGCAAGAATGTATAGCCCATCTCATTCTGATGGCCCAGTTTCTCAGCAAACCATAGCCGGTCATCCCAGACAGGCTGGCCCCGGGGTGCAAAACCCAAACCATTTCTATCAGCAAGTGACGAAAGATGCACAGGACCAGCGTGGCATAGATGGAGCCCAGCTGGAGCTGGTGCCCCCTCAGCCACAGACTTCTTCCCCACATGCGCCCAGAGCAGTGTTTTCAGAACTTCCAAATCCAGAAAGTCCACCAGCACAGGGACAGTCCCAAAATTCAGCCCAGCCACCAGCAAGTCTGGCTCTGGCTGACACAGGTCAGCAGCCTCTGCCTCGGCCCCCCCAGGCCTCCAGTGCGTCTGCAGCATCCACCGGTTCAAGCCAGGTGGCTGTGGCAGAACAGCCATGGCTGCATCCGACTGTTCCATTTGGCCCCCCGCCCCAGGACCTGGCGTCCTACTACTGCTACAGACCCCTGTACAATGCCTACCAGACTCAGTACCCCTCAGTGTACCCATCGGATCCTGGCACGGCCTCCCTCTATTACCAGGTAAAGTAGAACTATGGTGTTTAACCTGGTTTTCTCTCCTTGCTGCGAGTGTTGGGTTTCTTTCTTTCATGATGTGTTCCTTGGTAATGTTTTTTTACTTAATTCAGAAGTAACCTGTGGTCCTGCCAGCGTGTAGAACACCAGTTCCAAGCAAGCTTCCTGAGAAAAGTACTCCCTGGTCACAGAACCTGCTCTGCTGAGCACAGGCTGCTCCCTAGAAGTTCACGCTGCACATGAGCATATTGAATTGCTTGTAATACTTGGTCAATTTTTGTTTAACCTAGCATCCCCAACTTATGTGACACAAAGAGCCCTTTGTTTTATATAACACCTGTTGGCTGTCTGTAGAGTTAAAGTTGTGTGTTGCAAGCTTTGGGGAACTAGGATGGCCTCTGGAAGCTTTTGTGTGGTTTTGACATCATAAATCAACATAAGAAGCAATGGGAATAACTATAGAGTCTTTTAAGTCTGTCCTTGAGAGTGTAAATATTGAGGGGAAAAAGTTAGGTTTGAGGGCTGGCCCGTGGCTCACTTGGGAGAGTGTGGTGCTGATAACACCAAGGCCACGGGTTCAGATCCCTATATAGGGATGGCCGGTTAGCTCACTTGGGGAAGTCTGGTGCTGAAACACCAAGTCAAGGGTTAAGATCCCCTTACTGGTCATCTCTTTTTAAAATTAAAAAAAAAAAAAAGTTAGGTTTGGAATGTTACACACATGCAACAGCTGAGAGAAGTGAGGGAAGTGGTTGAAATTTCTCTCAAATGCATGGTGATAGCAGCAGCAGAGGGGGGCCCTGCCATGTCAACACAGGAGGCTTGGCCACGCCTCTGTTGAGTGGTGCGAGCTCGTGAGTGTTTTGTAAGTTAGGTTCTGTCTAGTCCTGCAGTGGTTTGAAAACGTGTGGTCCAAGTGGATGCCTTTGATCATATCTGCTTTTCCTCACCTCTAGCCCTGATGCGGTGTCCCCCGAGATCACCCAAGGTCGAAGTGTTGTGTAATAGGAAGTTTGAAAACCTCGGTCTTGCTGCGTGTAGGGCCAGATAGTATTGAATTCACGTGGCTGCTTGATAGCAGTTGGGCCAGGCCAGACAGAAGGCCCTGGGGTCCAGAGGGCCCGAGCAGCAGGGCTGCTGTGGCTGGGCTGGCAGCTGCCCACGAGGCAGGTTCCCTCGTGGGCCTTGAGGGAACCGTTGTTCCTTATTACACCTGAGACCTGCATTCTGCATCCTGCATTCTAGGAGCCCAGGGACTCCTTATTTCCATATAAGGAAGTTCTCTCCTGTCAGCCATGGGGGGCAGTAGCGTGAGGTGGCCAGGGACTTGCTTTAGGTCTTTTGTGCAGAATTCCCCCAGAACCCAGCACCCCTTGCATACGAGTGCACTGTCTTCCGCCTTCTCCTTCCGTCCCTTGGTCTCCCGGAGTGGTCAAGCACCAATTCGTTCTTCCATGGCTTCACATCACAGCAGGGAGTTGAGGCTTTTTAGACAGGAGAAGATGAGTTCTGGGTCATGCCTGGGTCACCGCACTGCTCTTCAGATCTCACCCTGCTGCTCTCTAAGGGCGCCTCCTTAGAGACAGAGCTGTGGCCACGAATTGGTTTGTAAAGGGGCTTACAGCCTCTTGAGAATAAAACGTGATCTTCTTTTTGAGGCTGCCTGTAGTTTTCGGGCCCATTCAAACAGAACCTTATTCTTCCAAGTAAGGGAGATGGTGTCTGCAGTGTGACACAGGCACTGTTCACAGTGGGAAGCAGAAACTAACAGCCTGGGACGGCATCGCGCCCTTGGGAGTTGCCTGCTGGCATGCTGGCATTCTAGGCCCATGCAAGTGGTCTCCTGAGCAGGGCCAGGGCTGTCAGGTTTAGGAAGATCCTGTTGCCTGCCTGTTGATGTGGACTTCATTTTGTAGGTTTTTGGTGTTTTTCATGAAGGAAGCCCTACTTTTGGAGAGTCGTCATCTGTACCGTTTAGTGCTGGAGCTCATTGCTCAATGAGTGCCCTCTAGACTGGTGTCTAATGTTGCCCAAACCCTTCCTCCAACAGGACACCTACGGCCTGTATGAACCTCGGTACAGGCCCTACGACAGCGCAGCGTCCGCTTACGCCGAGAGCTACTGCTACCCTGAGCCCGAGCGGCCCAGCTCCCGAGCAAGCCACTGCTCAGACCAGCCACATCCCAGGTGGGAGCTTGTCCCCCTTGGCTGCTTCCCTCTTGCACCCAGGCTGATGTTTGTGTTGCTGGCTGTGGTGGTAATTAGTAAATTATTCAAACCTATGTAAAGTATGTTGGCGTTTTGTCAGTATGGACAAATTGCAGATATGTTTTTAAATGGAACTGAGTACCTGAGCACACGGCCACAGGTGGTCACAGCCTCGCAGGTCAGTTAGCATTTCCCTCCACCCAACCCAGGAGAGGCCAGACCCTGCAGAGGGCTGCAGGAAGTGACCTCTGCACTTGTGCATGTCCCCGTCACGGGGTGGGGGCAGTGGTCCCTGTTGCTGAAGCACATCTGTTGCTCTGGCCGTTTGCTGATGGGATGTTCAGGGTCCATGGACTATGGCAGCTTTTCACTGGTGCCAACTTTTCCCCTTCACTGAGTCTCCAAAGCCCTGAGAGGACTGGTCACAGAGGTGACCTCACTCTTAGGATACATCAGGCTGGCCCCGAAATGTAGGGCTAGGAGCAACTGTTGTTCCTGGGCTCTGCCTCCATTGCAGAAGGCCCACAGATGCCTCTGGCCTGTCCCTGCACTGGCCACCCATGCCTTCTCGGTTTTGCAATCACAGGAGATGGGTTTGGAAAGAACCATGCTTCTTGCCTTCAGCCAAGTGAGCCTTTAAGCCAGGTCTGGGTCCTCCTGTGTTCTTGAAGCCAGAGAGGCTGCTTGATTTTCATTTCTGCCCAAAGAAGCTGGCTGAGTTGGAGCGAAGTAGTGGTGGGTATGGGTCCTGGCAGCTGCGTTCCACGCTGCCTGCCTTTCAAAGCTCTGACTGCCTGCTCCTTGTCAGATCTAGGAGTACTTGTCTCACAGGTGCAGGCTTGCTACACAGGTGTATTGCTTCTTAAACTTCATAATACAGGAAAATCTAATTGCTAATGAAGACTTTGTACATGCACTTTTATCCAGAAGTTTCTTCATGCTGATTCTTTGAGGCTTTTAGTAGCTTGTCTGAAGATGAAAGGCTCCATCTGTGACCCTTTGCCTGCTTAACTGGCCCTGGTTTGCACTGCCCCAAAGGCACACCTGAGCTGTGTGTGTGCCAAGCATTCCAGGTGCCTCCTGAAGCCTAGCCACACTGTGAGGCTTCGTCTCAAGAGAATTTAATCGTGAGACAGTTGCCAGATTTTTAGCTACCATGTATCCCCTTGTCACCAGGGAAGCAGGGCTAGAAGTTAAAATAGCATCTGATTCGGAGCCTGAGAGGTGAGGGAGTTGGCCAGGGTGAGGCTCCCCATGGCGTGGCTCTGCATGCCCTCGCCAGCCTGCAAGTTCATGTGGGAGCCCGTGATGTCCGGGGATACTGAGAGCCTCTAGCCAGACACCAGGTCCAGTTCCTACAGGGGTGGTTTTGTCCGGTAGCTGCAGGTTTTTCCTTGCTTCAACTATTTTGATCCCCTGAGTGTCTTTGCCACATATTAGTGATAACTCTGGGGAGTCATGTCGACCCTGTTCTCCCCTGCTTTGGTTGGGGGGTATATGCATATGTGGGTATGTGTTTAGTGCAGTTGGGGTTTTTTTTGTTTGTTTGTTTTGTTTTTTTGCAGCTGGCTGGTACAGGCATCCAAGCCCTTGACCTTGTGTTATAGCTAACCAACTGAGATAACTGGCCGGCCCTGCGTTTAGTGTTAACACTGATATTTATTGTCGGCTTGTCTGTCTTGTGCCCAGGACAGCCAGATCACTCCAGGGACTGCATGAAGTCAGAACATATCTTTCGTTTTTATGATTTTATCATTCCTTATGAGTGAATGGGGTTGGTGAGATGAACTAGGGAGGCAGCATGTTCTTGGTTTTGCGTTGTGTCAGATCGTTTTTCTGGAACCCACTGCTGTACACATGAGTGTGGTCTCAAGTGGCCAACCCAAAGGCCTTTGGGGCCAGGCTGAGCAGCGGGCTTGCTGGGGCAGAGGCACAGACAGGCTGGACCTTCTGTTGCTTACAGGTGCTGCATCAGCCAAGCAGTCAGATTTGGTGGAGTGAGTTTGAGGCTCCAGTGAAGTTTCCTGAAGGGCCATGAGAAAAATCACATTTTAAAAATGAAATATTATGTAAAACTTGTTATTAGAAAATGTTATTAAGTTCTTCCAAGAATTTTTTAAGTACCGAAAAGCCTGATACTTGATCATCTTGCTAATTTCTGCTTTTTCTGTGGTGAGTCAGGGTCATGGCTTGGCGTTGAAGCCAGCCTTCATCAGGCGTATATAGGAAGCCGTCTCAGTCCTGCTTCTGGAAGTGTGCCCTCGGGCCCACAGCCAGCACACTTGCTGCCATGCAGAGAGCACATGTGGCCAATAGGATGGTGTAAGGTGTATTGAAATTGGCGTTTTAGGTTGATTTTAATGGCTCAGTGCTTTTCTTCCACCAAGCATGTTACCAATGTTAGGTTCAGTGAGACAGGGAAAAGGGAGAGTCCCAGGCCAGGCACTATTTTAGCCAAAAAGCTTTATTCCACTAACATGGAGGGGCAACTGAGCCAGATCAGTTCCCCTGAACTAAGGAAAGCAGGGGATTTATAAGCCTTTGAGGGTTCTGGCAGAGTAATGGGCAATTTCGAAATCAGTGGTGTGCGAGGTGACACAGTCCTTGTAGTCTGCTAACACCTGGTCGGTTAGGGCATAGGCTTCTAATTAGTGTTGTTACTATATTAGCACAAAGTGCTCCAGCCCAAAGCCTGTTCCCACAATCCACAAGACGATCCTTTGATGATAACAGTCATGTTTATTCCTTCCCAGGAGAGGAATTTCGCTGCTCGGATCCCAAAGCAGAACAGGGAAGGGGAAGGGGGAGAAGGGGGAAAAGTTGCTTAAGCTGGCTGTGCTGATGTTAAGCTAGCCATGAGGCCTAACAAGCAAAAACTTTTTAGAACCTATTTTAGCATTGACTTTTCTAGGATATAGCACTGAGAACACAAAAGGGTCAGTTCTTTTTTGCTGAACTCCTCTTAAACAGTTATTTTACGGCACTGAGTTTTTTATTATCTGTATGGTAGGAAATTGTGTGATTCATCCTTGTTACTATTTTGGATCTTCTAGTTAGAATTTTTTCATACCCTGCTTTGACGAATTCCTGTTGTTTTGGGTCTAATTTGTATTGGCTGATATCTTGTCTCACTTTAAGAAACAGGTGCTTTGTTGTCCAGCAACACTGTGTTTTTCAGGCCAGGGTATCCTGAAGGGTACTGTAATTCCAGAAGTGGATGGAGCAGTCAGAGTGACCACTATGCGAGTTACTACTCCAGCCAGGGAGACTACAGAGGTATGTTCAGCAGCATTAAGAGTGGTCGTGTGCAGGGCCACACTCTGCGGGGTCTGGGAAGCCTCCCGTTTGTCAGGCTCTTCTTCATGTTTTTACCCAAGAGCCAGAGTAATTGAAAATACTTTGCATCTGAAAGTGATTGTGTTGATATTTTTATTAAGAAACTGCATTTTAATTACAGTACAAACGTGTCTTTATCATGTTAGCAGTTTTCTCTGACTTCTAGCAAAGCTTAGTAATCAGCAGCCCTAGTGCTATTGTCTCCACACATGACAACTGAGACGTAGATGGCTGAAAGTGAAATAAAGTGAGAAGCCAGTGCCACCGTCCCACCAGCACGACGGTCCCGTAGTGTCCTTGCCAGGCAGGTGCCGCATGGGGGGCGCAGGCTGGATCTGCAGCTGCCGGCATTCCCGGGCCTCCCAGGGTCTCCACACCGCCTTTCATGCCACGTGTGCACACAGGGCCTGGCTGCCCTTTATGGCCCCAGGGTGGTCAGCCTCGCCTCTCGCTTCCCAAAGGGCTCCTTTTCCACTTTGATAATTGTTCTCATTTTATTTCATTTATTTATTTTTTTGTTGTTGTTGGTTTTTTTTTTTTTTGTGTGTGTGTGTGTGTGGTACAGGGATGTACCCATTTTAAATATAAATTGTGCACACACTTGCCAAAAATGGTACATCCAGTTTCTTTATAATATTAATGTGCCCCTTTTTTTTTTTTTTTTTTTTTTTTTGGCAGCTGGCCAGTATAGGGATCTGAACCCGTGACCT
>NW_007727000.1:213185-233014 GCF_000696425.1 Galeopterus variegatus | reverse complement strand
GTGACCTTGGTGTTACCAGCACCACACTAATGTACCTTTTTAATGTAACCTTTTAATAATGAGGTTATTTCTTAAAACCTTCTGGATCACATTAGGGAGAAGAAATAGTAAAACTTATAGTCATGGGATTAATTATTAAAAAGTAGTAAGTGAAAAAGAATTTAATGAAGATTGTTTTTTTTTTTTTTTTAAAGGTGACCGGTAAGGGGATCTTAACCCTTGGCTTGGTGTTGTCGGCACCACGCTCTCCCAGTGAGCAAACCGGCCATCCCTATATGGGATCCGAACCCGTGGCCTTGGCGTTATCAGCACTGCACTCTCCCGAGTGAGCCACGGGCCAGCCCTAATGAAGATGTTTTTTAGCGGTTTTTTTTGTTTGTTTGTTTGTTTGTTTCTTTTCAATCAAAAACACTTGTATTGACAGAAAAATCAGTCAGTTGCTGTTAGGTAGTATATGTACAGGCGAGACACAGCAGGAGCCTGCAGGATCTACAGTTAGAATTTTCCAGTGTCATGCCCACTTCCAGGAGGACAGTTTGGTTTTTCAAGGAGTCCTTGAAGAATTCCTAAGTCCTGGGGTGGTGTCCAGAGAAGCTTTTTCTTTTGCATATTACTGTACTAATCCACTAATTCCTGGCTTATAGATGCAGGTTGCTGGGATCGTTACCACTACGGTTCTAGATTCAGGGATCCCCGAGCCTATGACCGGAGATATTGGTATGATGCAGAATATGATTCATATAGGAAAGAAAACCAAGCCTACGGTGACAGGTTGGTAAAACTCTCTTGGGTAAAGAAGGTTGGTGGTGGGGGCCGGCCTGTGGCTCACTCGGTAGAGTGTGGTGCTGATAACACCAGGGCCACGGGTTCGGATCTCATATAGGGATGGCCGGTTCGCTCACTGGCTGAGTGTGGTGCTGACAACACCAAGCTAAGGGTTAAGATCCCCTTACTGGTCATCTTTTTAAAAAAAAAAAAAGAAGGTTGGTGGTGGCAGCCAAGGGTGTCCCCTTGCTAATCTGACCTCATGTGTCTGGAATTGGTCCAAGAGCTGTAGCTGCTTTTGGATTTGTGTGAGCAGCTGCCTGATGGTCTTTTTGGTCACTGACAGAGTAAGGATGGACCAGACCTTCCCAGCATCTCCAGTTCTTGAACTGGCCCTTTGGTAGCTTTGGGAGCACCTGGGTGGCTGGGTTCATGCTTTTCTTGTTGTCCCTTGTTGTCCGTCATGACCTGCAGCCCAGAGAAGAGCCCACGCTCAAGATGCCCTTGTAGTAGATTTTCTGAAACCACGGGTGCAAGTCTGAGCCATGGCTGTGGTGTCCTGTGACTCACCCGTGGCATCGGCTTCACTGACGTTCTCTAGGGTGAAGAAGGTGCTGCGAGTGGCGGGGAGGGGTGTGAGCAGTGGGCATCTGTGGGGATGCGATTTGCTCCCCAGAGGCCGCTGCCATCCCGGAAGTCGCCCTCCACACTCCTCTTTCTTCTCCCTGCTTACCACAGGCCTGAGAAATGTGACGACCCCTGGATGTACGATCCTCGCTTTACGGGCAGTTTTGACGATGACCCTGAGCCCCACAGAGACCCTTACGGGGAGGAGGCAGACCGGCACAGTGTGCACAGCGAGCACTCTGCACGGAGCCTGCGCAGCAGCCGCAGCAGCCTCAGCGCCCGCTCGCGACAGGTGGGCCTGGTGGCTGCAGCAACCAAGGGGCATGCATGGTTCTGTATGGCACACGCCCGTGCTCTCTGTTCTAAAGTCATACTGGTGTTTGCGGGGAACTAATCCTACCTGTTTGCTTTGTTTTCTTAGAGCCAGATTTACAGAAGTCACAATTTGACTGCCGGTTCCTATGAGGCCCCGCCTCCACCAGGCTCCTTTCAGGGTGACTATGCCTGTGGCACCTATGGCAGCCATTTCAACAGTGCCCAGGGCTTCCCAGAGTACAGCTACACTGCAGACACCGCCTGGCCTACTGGGGAGCAAGGTGTGTGCTCAGCAGCATAGAGGGATGCCAGCAAGGGGCTCAGTTCTGTGGTTGGAGTTTGTGATGGCTTGGCCCCTCACTGCAGAAGGACAGCTCTGCCCCAGCCTATCCTTCTGAGTGTCAGCACATCAGGACGCTCAGGGCCATCCCATGGGTTGCAAGTCTGGGGACTGTTCCTCCTGTCCATAAGCATGTGTGCAGAGCACAACTCTAAGTAGCCTCCCTTCTCAGCTCCACATGGGTAGGCAGCATGGGCGGGAGCTTCTAATTCCCTTGAAAGACCCCTGTTCCCAGACTTGTCCCACGGGTATGTTCCAGCTTCCTCCAGAATGGAAGGGTAAGCAGAGTGTAAGCTGCCAGCAGGCTGACTCTCAGTGCGTCTGGAGTGTCTGTGTCACTGCTGTGGGTGCTCTGTGCTAGCCACAGTCGGAAGCTGAGCTGGGCGGGGCGGGCACCGAGCACTGCTACTTTACTACAGAAAGTTTTCTTTGTAGAAAAAAATAATGCTCATTGTTAACAATTTAAACATTTTTCTGACATACACTTAAATTCTACTTTTTTAATAAGAATATTGAACAATTTATGACTTTCAGTTGAAAGTCAATTTTCATGATAAACCTAACCTATGATTTCAGCTATGCGAGTACATTGAAAATCTAAGCTTTTGAGCTAGTTTGGAAGCATTACAAAGTGACAGCTGACTGTTTCTTTTTCAATTTGCTTATATGTAGTTCCATCAAGACCAAATTCTCCTGAAAAATTTTCGGTGCCTCATGTCTGTGCCCGGTTTGGTCCCGGCGGTCAGCTCATTAAAGTGGTTCCAAATCTGCCTTCGGAAGGCCAGCCTGCACTGGTTGAGATCCACAGCATGGAGGTAATGCTGCCGTGGGATGCTCTGTGTGCCTTGCAACTCGTCACCTCCAATCCATCAACCATTGTTTCTGGACATATGACCATTGGAAATGTTTATTCCTGTCCATCTTCAGTTTGTCGGGTTTTGGTTCTATTTCATCTTACCTGTTTCCTCCCAGAAGTCCTCATCTGAAGCATCTGCTTTGGGTGTTAGACTTGGTTCTGTCGTGTACGCATTTTCTGTTGCCGTTCATATCTGTTGACTTTGGGGACGTTGGTTTGGTTGGTGATTTTCAGTCGTGGCCAGAGGCACTTCACAGGCTGGCCGGTTAGCTCAGTTGGTTGGAACACAACCTTGTAACACCAAGGTCAGGGGTTTGAATCCCCATACTGGCCAGCCGCCAAAAAAAAGAAAGAAAAAAAGAAAAACCCACAAACAAAAAAACCCCAGAGGTGCTTCCCAGTCCAGTGTAGGGGGGGCCAGGCGCTGCTGCTGGGGGGCTGGCAGGGCCCTGTCCTGCAGGCCAGCCTCTGCTGTGGCACGTGTTGTGGGGGGAAATGGATCTCACTGTTTGAGGTTTGAAAATCACTGTTGGAGCACAGACAAGACCATGCTCACCATGCTCGGGCCCCATGTGAGCCGCTGTCTGTCCCCCCTCGTTGTAGACCTTGCTGCAGCACACGCCCGAGCAGGAGGAGATGCGGTTGTTCCCGGGACCTCTCGGCAAGTAGGTGCCTTGTTGGTGCTTCCTGGCGTCTGCGTGGGGCTGCTACTGCACTTGGCCTTGTAGACCAGCCGTTGCCGTTCACTGAATGTGTGTTCTTTTTCCAGAGATGACACCCATAAAGTGGATGTTATTAATTTTGCACAGAACAAAGCTACAAAATGTTTGCAGAACGAAAATTTAATTGACAAAGAGTCTGCAAGTCTTCTTTGGAATTTTATTGTTCTGTTATGCAGACAGAATGGGGTATGTTTCTTTTACTTTTAGAGCATTTCTTCTGTTGGACTTTAGTCTTGGGAATGCTCAGTCCCCCTGAGGAGCTAGGCTGGATTGGTGCACTAAGTGAGTGGTCCTACTGGGAAGGGGCTCCCTGAGGAAGGGCATCTCAGCAGCAGTTTGGGGGAGTAGGAGAGAAGAGAAATGTGTGGTTTGGGGTGAGGTGAGGTTTCAGCCCAGCTGTTGTCAGCCTTTCTTGGAGCCTGTGGGTCTATCATGTCCCTGGAAGTGTTCAGGATCCTCACCTGACCCTTGTGGAGACTGTCTTGTCCTCCCTACTGGAAACTCTGTTCATATTCAAGCCTCTTGTTATCCTTTCTGTCCCTCCTGGCCTTACAGACCGTGGTGGGGACAGACATTGCCGAGCTTTTGTTACGAGACCACAAAACAGTCTGGCTTCCCGGGAAGTCTCCCAATGAGGCAAACCTAATCGACTTCACCAATGAGGCCGTGGAGCACGTGGAAGAGGAGCAATCTGGGGAGGCCCAGCTCTCGTTTCTCACTGACAGTCCAACAGCCACGACTAACAAGCTCGAGAAAGAAACCGAGAGGTTCCGAGAGCTGCTGCTTTATGGCCGTAAAAAGGTGAGCAGTTCCTATATTCACAGAACCCAGACGTGTCCCTGGTGTCTGCCATGTGGGGTTTGGATGCCGGACATGGCCGTAGGGAGGGATGGTCCTCTCTGGAGCACCTGTGCTATTACGCAGTGTTGTGGGTCTCACTGTCGATGACAGGTATCTGGCCCCACGTGTCGTCATCTTTCTGAAGGTGTCAATAGTGGTTTTCTTCCAAACACCACCAGTGTCCAGAACATGAGTGTTCAGTTTTCAGTCATTCCACAAGTGCACTGTTGAGCACGGGTGCTGTGCACGCTGCATCTCGGGTACAGATGTGCCTAAGATGGAGCTGACCTGTTCTCATAAAGCTGGGTGCAGTTCTTAGCCCCTGAGCTGGTGGGTCTGGAGCTGGGAGGACATGCCATGCACAAGTGGTTGCACCGTGGACCTTCACTCTGGTTGTGCAGGGTGGTGGCAGGGGCTGAGACTGAGCTTGCTCTGGGCTAGTGGCCAGAGGATGAGCGTGGGGGAGGGGAGGGCTGGAATGGTCCTGGGGAGACAGTGTGCACAGGAGGGATAAGTTGGGGGAAGATGTCCCGTCCCAGTCGTGCTGGGGTGAGAGGCCAGCTACACTGGTGACATGGCTCTGCATGGCAGGGACATCTCCAGGCCCAGAGTTCTCTGTACTGCTGTGTCATGACAAACTCAGAAAGCTTGTGGATGGTCAATATGATTTTAATATAGACACTTCACAACTGGCGGAAATCATAACCTGTGGGCCTTCACGAACATCTGCCTCTCGCAGTACTGCTGCCTCCTGGCAGAAGTTCTGAGTTGTTCCCCAGGTGACTTGGGGTATGGGAGGCTTGTGCCATCTGGGTTGGGGAGTTGACGCCTGGGTGACATTTCTCACAGGGACAGCACCATGTGGGGATGATGGTACCTCTCAGTTGTCCCTGTGTGTGATGAATGTGCTCGTTCTTCCTGCTGAACGTGGACAAAGAGGCCACATACGTCTACAGAGACCTATTACCATAGGGACTTTGAAACACTGCGTTTTCTTGAATCTCAACAATGGCATGTGGGCGTTTGAGGCCTTTGGCTCACTTATGTCTCAGCCTGCCGCCGCTCCTGTCTCCTTGCCTGTCTGTGCCTGACACCGTGTGGCCCATTGCCTCTGACAATTCATGTAACTCCTGAAATGCTTTTCAGGATGCTTTAGAGTCTGCAATGAAAAATGGTTTATGGGGTCACGCTCTGCTGCTTGCAAGTAAGATGGACAGCCGGACGCATGCTCGAGTCATGACCAGGTAAAGAGCCTCGCTGCCTTGCCTTGTCCACTTGCAGGGCCATGTCAGCCTTCTGCCCCTGCAAGCATCATCATTGACAGCTGTCACTGTCCAGCAGACTCGTAGGCTTACCAGACCCTCTTGCTTGAGTTTTGTTGCTGAGGGATTTCTTTTTAAATTTTAATTAATTACATGATTTTTAACACTTTCTATTAGCCTTCTGCCCCTGCAAGCATCATCATTGACAGCTGTCACTGTCCAGCAGACTCGTAGGCTTACCAGACCCTCTTGCTTGAGTTTGTTGCTGAGGGATTTCTTTTTAAATTTTAATTAATTACATGATTTTTAACACTTTCTATAAAATCTCAGTGAATTCCATAGTCTTCCTTTTTTACAGCTTTTTTTTTTATAAAAGGGATATTGAGATATGTGTACTTTGTCTACGTTAAACATTAGTCTAATTGAATAGAGGGGCTGAGATGAGATTTTTTTTTTTTTTTAATTGAACCAGAGTTAGATCTTTCTATCTTTACATCTTCCCAGGTTTGCCAACAGTCTTCCAATCAATGACCCTCTGCAGACAGTTTACCAGCTCATGTCCGGGCGAATGCCTGCTGCATCCACGGTAAGCAGGGGTTCTCAGGATGACAGTGGTGGACTCCGTGTTCAGCGTGGTGTGTGCTCTTGTGCAAATGTCATCAGGGGACAGGAGGCTCGGTTCTTCCTCTTGCTGTCTCAGTGTGCTTGCTGAGCTCAGCACGGGACCCTGACAGGGCACACTGCCAGGGCTAAGCCCTGCTTTGTCTTCTCTCACTTCAGTGCTGTGGAGATGAGAAGTGGGGCGACTGGAGGCCGCACCTTGCCATGGTTCTGTCCAACCTGAGCCACAGTGTGGATGTAGAGGCCAGGGCGATGGTTACGATGGGCGACACGCTCGGTAAAGTGGGCTGAGGCTGTGAGCCGTGGCCTCCGTGTGGGTCCGGCGGGTTTGGGGTGTGTCCTATCAGCACCTTTGAGTTCTGTGAGAGTCCCCTCACCCACCGGGGCCTGTGTTGTGTCTCTGCAGCTTCAAAGGGTCTCTTGGAGGCTGCACACTTTTGCTACCTGATGGCCCAGGTTGGATTTGGGGTTTATACAAAGAAAACTGCAAAACTTGTCTTAATTGGATCAAATCACAGGTAAGGATCCAAGTAAAGGAGGTAGTGTGTGTTTTCCTTTAAAAAGAACAACATTCCTCACCTTCAGTTAATTCGGCAGTGGCTGGTCTCATGTCTTTATTGGTCACATGGTGGGACACACTTTTGGGTGACTTTCTCCAAGTTGATTATGCGAACAGTGGCTGCCTTTTCAAATTAGAATAATTCATTTCCTCAACAGTTTGCCATTTTTAAAGTTTGCAACCAACGAAGCCATTCAGAGAACGGAAGCCTATGAGTATGCTCAGTCCCTGGGGGCCCACACCTGCTCTTTGCCTGGTTTCCTGGTGAGTGGGGGCGACACTGCTCGCCGCTTCTGGAGTGATTGGTGGTCTTTGCTAGCAAGCTTTTGTTGTTTAGGTTTTTTGATTTTTTTTTTTTCTTGGCAGCTGGCTGGTATGGGGATCCAAACCCTTGACCTTGGTGTTTTAACACCGTGCTCTAACCAACTGAGCTAATTGGCCAGCCCAGTTTTTTGAATTCTTATGGAAAAAAATGATGGCTTTTGGAGGGGAATCTTCTTGGGAGATATTTGATTATAATGCTCAAAACCTAAACCATATCGAATTGAGAATTTTTGTTTGCATTTTAGTTTTTAATATTTTCAGTATTAAAGACCTTGGGTACTTGATTTCATACGTACTTTTTTTTTTTTGTCTTTTTTTTTTCCGTGTCCGGCAACGGATCGCAACCCTCAGTGTTGCCCCCGTACCGGACCGGGGACCGGCAACGGGATTGCAACCCTCGGTGTTGTTCCCGCGCCTCGCTCAGCCAGTGAGCGGGAACCGGTCTGTATGTGGGATCCGAACCCTCGGGCGGGAGCGCCGCCGCGCTTCCCAAGTGGCGCACTATCCAGTGCGCCACCGGGCCGGCCCTCATACGTACTTTTACCTGAGCTATTTTTAATATTTGGGGGTGTGTTATGTGAACCATTATTGTGTCTTGTGTGTTTGTATAAAATATATACAGGTTGAGCATTCCTTATCTGAAATGTTTGGGACCAGAGGTGTTTTGGGTTTTGGACTTTTTTGGATTTAATAATATTTGGAGGAAGCATGAGGTGAGCGTCCCTATTTGAAATCGCAAAGTGCTCCAGTGAGCATTTTGTTTGAGCGTCATGTCAGTGCTCAAAAAGTTTCAGATATTGGAGCATTTCAGATTTCAGATTTCAGATTTTTGGGACGCTCAAGCTGTGTGGGATAAAGTGTTCGTGGAGAATGTGGTATGGTTTATGGGTGTCTCTGAGTGTCTCGCTGAGCCATGGCTCTTGCTATGAGCCTAGAGGCTGTTAAAGGTGTTGAAGGGGATGCAGAGTGAGTTTCTAAGACACTCAGTTATTTACTTTGATCTTAAAATATCTCAGTGAATGGGGACTAGTATGGTTATTGGCAGGTAGAGAGGGTACGATGATAAAACATCCAGACTAAGTCACAGTTCCCAGGGTGATGTTAGTTCCCAGGACGCCAAGCTTTGTTTCTGTTTTAGGTTTTTAAATTCATCTACTCTTGCCGCCTGGCTGAAATGGGGCTGGCCACGCAGGCCTTCCACTACTGCGAAGTGATTGCTAAGAGCATCCTGACGCAGCCCACCCAGTGCTCCCCAGTGCTGATCGGTCAGCTGATTCAGGTGTGTCTCTGAGTGCCTCTCCTGTCACTTTACTGACTGTGGGGCGACGTGGACCATCAGGTTTGCAGGACTTGGCCGTACCATGAAGATTTGGACACACAGCACAGTAGACACTTGGAAACTGCTTCTGGGGTGAATTAAGGTGCCCAGATGTTCTTGAGCAGGGATTTTGTGTTTTACATCTTAGCACAGGAATTTTACAGCTTCAGATTGAGAAAGAACCCCTTCTCCAGGTGATTCTCCTTTTGAAGTGATTTAGTCTGATGGGTAAGATCATAAGCTTCTGGAGTCCAGCAGCCTGGGCGGAGTCCTGGCTGGGCTCCTGCCAGCCTGGGTTTCTTTGAAGTGGACTTTGAAGTGGACACAGTGAGCCTGGCTGTCAGGAGCTGTGTGGGTGCCCTGAATGGGCACAGAAAGCCCTCTGTCACACACAGCCTCACCAGGATGTCCCCTCGTCCCAGTAGCTTCATCTTTTACACTGTTCTCATGTGATACCTAAAAAAGCGTATTGTTACGGGAATTTTTAGATGTATGTAAGAATGTAGGGAACAGTAGTGAGTTCGTGTGTCGTCCAGCCCTGCAGTTGCCACACAGGCCACACATGTCTCACTTGCACCCTGCTGCCCCCACCCGGTCAGAGAGTGAACACACTCCTGGGTCAGCTCAGCAGTTTAATGCATGAAGTTAATTAAGTCTGTGTGATCAGATGATGGTTGCAGGCAAGGCCTGTCCCGACTCCCCTGCATGTAGGCTGATAGGTCGCTGCAGTGAATGCCAGGCTGCAGGCTCTTTCTGATCACCTGCCTCGTCTGTTTTGGGTATGTCACATGAGCATACTTTAGAAACACGTAGCTAATTAAAACTTTATCTCCAATTTAACATTGAAGCTACATTTGTTCCAGAGCATGATAGTTTTGAAAACCGTTTCATTGCATTGCCATCGCCTGGTAGTTACTGGGGGCCTTTATTTCTCATTGTTTCTAGGTAGCTTCTCAGTTGCGGCTCTTTGATTCTCAGCTGAAAGAGAAGCCAGAAGAGGAGTCCTTGGTGGAGCCTTCCTGGTTGACTCACCTGCGCCAGGTGGAGAAGCAGATCAAGGTATAGCGCCTGCTTCTGCGGCAGAACAGCCTAGTCTTAGGACTTGGCACAGAGACATTTGAAAAGGTGGTTTGTGTCCCTCTTCTCACACGGAAGACTTTTGATCTAAGCAATGTAGTTTTGGAAGTGTGCATGTTGTTAGAATTTTCTAATTCCCCAGAAGGGGCATCAGATGGCCTATGCCCTGCTGCTGGAGATGGGGTGGGGGAAGACAGCCAGCAGGGCGGCTTCTGGCCACTTCGACACGCTCCCCAGCGTGGGGCTTTGCTCTTGTTCAGGATGGAGCCTTCCCCCAGCAGTGTCCCAGCACGCCGTGCTCTGAGGTGGAGCAGTCAGACGGTCCAGGACCTGGTCAGCCCGTTGCTCTGGGGACAGACAACCCACTGCTGGCGCTGCCCGTGCCAAGCCCTGAGATTTTGAGCCAGGGTGTGCGGCTACTGCCATCAGGTGAGCCTGTGCCCCTTTTTCAGCAACTGCTTCTGATCACGGGACGTTTCTGTTTTGCTGCCAGAGGACTTGAGGAGACACTTTGCTCCTACCCGGTGGTGTCGAGGATTCTTCGTTCTTCTCCTGTTTCCTTTTGTGCTTCCTCCTGTGTGAGCCCATCAGCCCTCATGGCTGTAGACATCCGTGGCTGATGGTGCTGGCACTCCCATCTCCAGCCCGCCCCCTGCCTCCATGGCCTCCCACTTGCTTCTCAAGGAGCCCTTTGAGTGTGTCGTGTCCCAGCCAGGGCTCCCGACATGCCCACCCTCATGCTGTTTCTCCCAGTGTGTCCTGTCTCAGGGAAGGCGCCTCATTCTTCCAGGAGCTGGGGTCCAAACCTCTTCCTTTTGCACACACACCTAGTCTGCCCATTAGTCTTGTCCACACAGCCTGCACCGTCAGCGGGCTCCACCCTTGGTGCCCTGCCCCTTGCACAGGCGAGCGCCGCCTTCCCCACCCACTCCTGCTTCAGCCTGGGCCCTCCAGGGGTCCCTGTCATACCCAAGGATAGGACAGGGCCTCACAGCGGCCCACAGGCCCCGCCGCCCTGGCCTCGTGCACTGCCCTCCACTTTTGCATTCAGACGACTCCCGACTCCACCCACTGCCATACTGCCCATCCTCCCTGTCTGACGTCCGCTCCTTGTCCACAGACTCCTGTCGCCACCCCTGCTTGACTGCCCTCCTTTGCTTTCATTCAGTCTCCTTACTTGGTCCCTCCACCCCCACCCCCAATCAGGACTCCAAAAGAAATATGGCAAAACCACTTGTGATCAGTGAGTGTGCTCAGTTTACACCAGGCAGCTCCTTCAAGTGACCAGAGGTAACCCCAGTAACCGTAGACTTCCTCTCACTGTCGTGTGCAGCTCCGCAGACGCTCCCCGACAGCCAGCTGGCCAGCTTTGTCAGTGTGCCGACGTTCCCAGTGCTGCCACCCCCAGGTCCCCTGGAGCCGGGTCCTGTCTATGGATCCCCAGGTTCTGTACTTGGCTACCCAGAGCCCCCCGGGCCTGATCCTGCAGCTCTGTACCCAGGGCCTGGCCTACCACCTGCTGCACCAGGTCTCCAGGAACACGGACACCTGCGGCAGGAGTACAGGGGCCAGGACACAGGTGAGTCTCCAGGCAGTCCTTCTGAATTCCTTCTGAGTTCCTAGTGAAGGTTATGAACTTCTGTCCAGAACTTGGATTCGGTGGATCTGATCTGTGCCTATCTGTTTGGACAAAGCAAAACATAGGCCTGGCTTTAAAAAGTAAAATAATTTCCACACGTTTGGTGTAATTTTCAATCTCGGTTTCTGTAAACGAGGCCGGATGGTGGGCCCAGCAGAAGCTGGCATGCCTCTGGGCTTGTGCGTCCTGTTCGTGTCCAGCAGCGCTGAGATGACGGTCACTCTCTCTTCCATTGACAGGAGTAATGCCACAGGGGTCACCTGTTAGGAACTTGCTTCCTGAGCTAAGCGAAGAGGATTTTGGTGGAAAATTTGCAAATCTGGTACTTTCCCATGTTTTCTAGAACTTTTTGTTTTCTGTAAAGTTGGCTGAGTAGGTATCTGAGCTCCTTACTTTTCCATTGTCAGTAGAAAGATAATGAAGATTACAAACGTAAAGTGCTTCTGAAATAGCTTTAATCCTTGAAACATGAGTTTGTGAGAACACTGGTGAGGAAAGACGGGGGAAAAGAGAACTCAGTGGTGTGAAAACAGTTACTTTAAGTAGAAGAAATTCCCCCAAATAATGAAATTACTTTAATTTTTCTAAAATGGAGAACTTCCCTGATTTCTGCACCTCTTTTTCCACAATAGAATCCATAACATTTTCACTGGTTTTCTGAAATTGAGATTCATTTTGTCAGACATGTTTGTCTTGAATACCTCCTCTGATTACTCTGATCCCAACTGGGAGGGGCAGATGCTTCTACACAAACTGCATTCTGGAGCCTTCTTAGTAGACGCCCGGCTTTTTGTGGCGTCCCGTCGGTGGGCGGTTGCAACACTTTGAGCTCTCATTGTGTGCTCTACCATTTGAAGTAGTCTGTCCCTGAAAAAGCAGAAATGAGGGTTTAACTGCTTTGAAAGCAGTGCCTTAATGCAGGAATAAATGTTTTTAAAAGCCGTTTTATCTTCTAAGGTGCACACTGCCCGGCTCTAGTCAAGTTCATTCTCAGTGTGTACACAGAGTCCATTTCTTCCAGCCAGTGAACCCGCTGCGTGCCAGTCACATTCTGAGCACTGGGACGCTCTGGCAGTGTTGCTTGCAAAGCACGGGCTGGTCTTTCCCTCCTCGGACCCTGCACGAAGCTCCAGAGCCCCCACAGCAGGGGTTGCTTCTACTGGCCCCTCCCGGCTCTTCTCTGGTCACAGGGGGCATCTGACCAATCAGTGAGGTTTAAGGGATCACTCCTGGGGAGGTGCCTGCCCTGCTCTCCTTTGGTTGTCGCACGAGGAGCCCTGGGAGAGCCTGCGCCTGCATTGCCTTGGGACAGGACTCCTCGAGGATGGTGCAGGACTCTGAGAGCCCCCCAGGGTGGGATTGTGCTGACCCGGGTTTGATGCAGCCTCCTCCGTCTCTGCCACCCGCTCCTGAAACGAAGAGCCCCACAGTAGCAGTCAAGCAAGAGGCAAAGAAGGTAAGGCGCGGCCTGGGCCGGCTCCACGTGGTGGGTGGGCACTGCGGGTGCTCCGGGCAGAAGGCTCAGCCCCAGGCTGTGTTCTCGTGGGGGAGGTGAAGAGAAGGCGTTAGCAAGGTCTGATCGTTTTTTTGAGGTGCGATATACATAGTCTAGTATGTAAAGCGTACCACAGGTTGATGAGCGTTCACATGTTTGTACATGTGTGTGCAGCTCCCAGGTCAGTGTGGACGCCTCAGACTCCCATAGGGTGGCTGCAGATGGTCGTCCATTCCTCCTTATTGTCGTACAGTAATACACGTGTGTGTCATGGCTCTGTTTACCCTTTCTCACAATGTCGCATGAGCATTCTCATCTGTCTTTTGGTGGGTGCATATACTCGTTTCTCTTGGGCATGTGCTTGGGAGTGCTTTATGTCGTGCTGCTAAACAGTGCTCCTAAATGGGTACACCGAGTTACACGTGCAGCGGAGCCTCACGCTCTGGTTATTTCTCATCTTCACTGGCACTGGGCACTGCTGGTCCTTGGCACTGTAGCCGTTCTGCGGGGGTCGGTGCCACTTCATGAGGCTTGCTGTGCATTTCCCTGATGAGCCACGATGCTGAGCCCCTTCTAGTATGTGCGCTACCATCTCTGCTCTTGCGTGCGGGGCTTGTTCAAGGCTCGTTCATTTTTTAGTTGGGTTGTCTGATGAGGTACAGCCGTCCTTTCTGTACTGTGGACGCACGTCTCGTTAGCTATGTGGACCTTGAATGTCTTCCCTGGCTGCAGACTGCCTTTGTGATGGCATCTGGTGAGGAACATAGTCCTTCATTTTAATAGAGTCCAGCTTATCAGTTTTTCCTTTTATGGCTTGTGTCTTGCAAATAAACACAAATTTCATTGAGATGTGTGTAGTTGTGAGGTGACACCTGACACTCAGACAGGTCCAAGGCAGCGCGGCAGACCTCCCCAAGCACTGGACGGCTCCTCAGTGGAAGCCAGAGAGGCAGGACCCAAGAGTATGGGGAGGACGGCTGCGGCTCTCCCCTTTTTTTTGGTAGAAATGAAGGACAGCGTGTGATGAATAAAGCAAATTTTCTGCTACCTGAATCCTCCCAGAAGGGAGACACACAGAGAGACTGTCGTGAGGGGCCCAGGCAGACCTCCCCGCCCTGCTTCACTCCTCCCATTGGGGAGGGTGTCAGAGGCCTCATTTGTTGGTATTATGACATAAAAAGCTCCTAATGGCATATTATTGTTCTCATTTTTTAAAAAATTACAGTAAAAACATAAATATAAAATTTACCATCTTTACCATCTCTTAAGTGCACAGTTCAGCAGCATTAAGCACATTTACAGTGTTGCACAGCCATCACTGCCTCCACCCACAGAGCTCTTTCATCTGCTTAAACTGAAACTCTGTCCCCACGAAACACCAGCTCCTCAGTCCCTGTGCCCCCCACTCCACTTCCTGTCTCGATCTGGCTGCTCTCGGGACTTCATAGAAGGGGACCAAACAGTGTCTGTCTGTCTGTGTCTGGATTATTTCTTTGAGCATAATGTCCTCAAGGTTGTTCTCATGGTTTTTATATGTAGAGTGAATCGTGGTTCTCTCGTTGGCTGTCTGGGAAAAGGAGGACGGAAGCCTACCTGCCAGATGACAAGGACAAGTCGGTGAGTGTTGGGAAGAGTGGCGCGGTGGCGTTTTCATGTGTGTGTGTCTCTGGTTGTTTGTACGGTGTATTTCAGATTCAGAACAGACCTGAATAGGTGTGTTTTGAAGTTTTAAAGTGTTATCATTAATCAGATTCTAATGCTGTTTAGCTTCAGTCTGCTGACGTTTTTTCTTTGCCTTTTAAAACCTTGGCAGATTGTTTGGGATGAGAAGAAGAACCAGTGGGTGAATCTAAATGAGCCGGAAGAGGAGGTGAGTTGTCACATCAGGCACCTGCTGAGAGTGGGGGGAGCCTTGCTTGGGCATCTGGGCACTCCTGCTGTGGAGTCTGAGCTGCGGGAAGCCCCTGGGGGCTCCAGGGCTGCCGAGTGGTCTCTGAATCTGCTTCTCCCTCTGCAGAAGAAGGCACCACCCCCACCTCCAATGTCGCTTCCCAAGGCCCCGCAAGCTGCTCCCCCCGGCCCTACGGGGCCTCCCAGATCCTCCGTGAACATGTTTTCTAGAAAAGCAGGTAAGAAAGTCACACGAGAAATCAGTTTGTGTGAGTAATATATATGTCCCACAGATCCCCCAGAGTTTAGCTGTTGTATCATGTGTTGGGTGGTAGTTTGTCACATTACAGAAGATAATGTTAGTTTTGTGAAGATGAATCCTTGCGGGGAAGGTTCCAGTTCTCTAGAGTATTAAGACATTCCTCAGTCCTAGACCGTCTATACGGATGACCCGCAGGCACAGAAGTGTCCGATCAATCAGAAAAGCAGCACCGGCAACATTATGGCAAAAGATGGGAGCCTTCCCCCAGGGGCAGAAGTCCAAATGAGTGTGCTCCAGAGAGAGGTGCCCTCCTCACGGTGGGCCCTGTGGGGCATGCAGGTTTGCGTTTCTTCTGCCACAGTGAATACAGCTGTGTGGAAGCTGGAGGTCATTGGCCTGAACTTGCTTCCCTCCCCCTTTGTAGCTGGAACCAGAGCTCGCTACGTTGACATCTTAAATCCAAGTGGGACCCAGCGGAGTGAACCGGCTCTTGCTCCTGCAGATTTTTTTGCTCCACTGGCCCAGCTCCCAATTCCTTCTAACTTGTTCATACCGAACCCAGGTAGGCAGACCGGGAGGGGGCACCTCTGGTTAGCCCTCTAGCTTCCTGACCTTTGGCCTTTTTCCGTGAGCCTCTGGCCTGGCCAGTGTGCAAAGACCCAAGGTTTGTCTGCACTCCTACGACTCATCATCCTTTCCTCCCGCAAGTGTACAACACAGACTCTTCCTCTCAGTTGTTTTAAATGAAACCCCAGAGGTGTTTTGAGTGGAATGATGGCCTCATAAGCTCTCTCATTCACAGAGGCAGAAGAGCTACAGTTTGCAGACGGGGCTGGCAGGGAAGGGCAGGCACCAGCTGGGGGTCATGCCAACCCAGAGCCCGCCCTGGAACCCAAGGTGAGCAGAGCACAACGGGAAAGGGGGGCGGCTGGGGATGCACCCGGTGAGAGTGTGCCTGCCCGACGCTCAACCTGCCAGTCAGTATCCAGTGTGTGCACAGAATATTCCGTCTCAAGTGTTTAAAACTTGCGTGTGATAGAGACAGGGAGTAGAGGCTGCCAGGGGCGGAGGATGGGAATGTGGAGCTGGTGTTTCATGGGGACACAGTTTCAGTTTGGGAAGATGAAAAAGTTCTGGAGATGGACGGTGGTGGCAGCTGCACAACAGTGAGTTCACTTAATGCCACTGAGCTGTGCAGTTAAACATGGTAGAGATGGTAAGTTTTGTTATGTGTATTTTACCACAGTTAAAAAAAATTGGAAAAAGAACAAAAAAAGGAAAAAAAAATGGAAAAAATAAAATTACTCTAAATTAAAAAAAAAAAAACGACCTTCCAGTAATAAATTTGAAGTATGTTTTTACCTAAAAAAAAAAACAGACGAACTCGCATGTGAAATAGAACAGCTCGGAGCATGTATTTAATCCTGGGTTTAATCCTGGTTCCCCATTCATTAGCTACTTAAAGTGCGGGGCAGTCACTTCTCTAAGCCTCAGTTTTCTCCTCTGTAAAATGGGGATAACACTAGTACCAAGTCATAAGGCTGCTGTGGGGCTTCAGTATAGCCTTGAGAACCGTGCTGGGCATGTGGAAGTTGTTGAGTAAGGACCTGCTGGGGTTTGGATTTCACCTGGGAAACACTTTCTTTTCATGATTTCTCACCAAGGAGCATTTACGTGGAAGAGGTCAGTTTGTAACTGGGGCCAGAGGAGAAGTTCAATATTTTTCTGCATTTTGAGAAAGATTTTTAAATTTCCTAGGATTTGGTAGTTGCCCCACTTCTTATTTTTCTCAGCAGGTTTTAAATTCTCCAGTGTTGCCTCCTGGTTCTGAACTCCCACCCTCCAAACCAGAAGGCTCCCAGGGAGGAGAGGTAAGGAGCGGCTGCATGTGATGTCCTCCCCAAGTCTGGGCCTAGTAAGCCCGTTCCTATCATGCACGTGGCTTCTTCCTTTAAAAGTGTGTGCGATTGAACAGGAAAAGGCAGTTTCGAAATCAAAACAGAAGTGTTGTATTCCTATGGAAAATCACACTTGTTTTAGCAACAGCGCTTGGGAGCCCAGACAGCGTGTGAGGGGCTAACCCTAACCCTAACCCTCACCCTAACCCTCATCGGTCCAGAGCCTCTCCCCCCAGCACAGCACGGAACGGTCTTGAATTTCAAGGTGTCCTGGGTGAATCTGGCTTAGGCTGAGGGCTGGACAGATCCCCCAGCTAATGGCTGTTTCTTAATAAAAACCTTTCGTTAGAGTAGGACTTTAAAGCTGACTCTGGCTTTTTTTCCCATTTGAATTACATGAATTTTAACGGCATCGTAGAGCTGTTTGAAGTTAAAGCTGACAGCTGAGAGCAGTGACATGCGTGTTGATTTTTATCTGTGTCTCGTGTGTGTTCTTGCTGTTTTGTAGCTTTCGCGCTGTAGTTCAATGAGTTCGTTGTCACGTGAAGTAAGCCATCACTTTAATCAGGTACCTGCGGCTGAAGCGCGCCGCCTTTGTCTTTCCTTGGAGAGTGCTGTCGCGGGTGTACCACGGGCACTGTGCGACTGACGTCACCCCTGTCACTCAGCCATCACACCCCCACGGATGCAGTGTTCCTTTCTTTAAAAGGCCTTAAAGGGTTTCTGTTGTTGAATACCCAGAAACATATTGAATTGACCCCAAGAGGTTCATGGTAAATGAATAACTTTGTAATTTTGCTCTTTGTGAATTGGCTTTTCAAATGATGGGCCTGGGCATAGCCTCACCATTTGAGTGTTCCTGGGTCGGGACACTCCCTCTGAAGGAAGATTTTCTCTTTCTGGTGAAGCCTGAGGAGGCTTTTTTGAGGCCAGTGAGGGCGGCAGTGGCAGCCATCCTGCTGCAGCCAGTCGGGTGGGCCGTAAAGGAACGCTCCATCTTCTGTGTGTGTCACGGGACCAAGCGTGGTCCACTGGGCTCAGCAGAAAGGCTTCATAGCACATTCTCCCTGCACACTAGAACACTGGGTTTTGTAGCCGATACTTTAGGTCTGAAGAAATCAAAAAGGCCCCGCTAACTGCTTGGGCTGCACTCATGTGGTGTCCTAGTGCCGTGCGCTCCTTACCTGTGCATGCTCTGGCATCTGAAGCCATTCACTCTGCATGCTGCTTTGATTTTTACTGTTTTTCTATGAACCATTAATAATTAATCCAGTGTTGCAAGAAGTTTCTTTGACCTGCTTCTGTGGCTTATTGAGTATTATAAACCCCTACTTAGAAATAGTGTCTGTATCTGCCATTGAAACGCTAAGTGCCATGCAGTGTGCCTCGCTGAGAGGACTTCTCTGTGCTTCCCAGGCTCCTGGCAGCCACCCCCCTGCAGGGGGGGCCCCCGGGGCAGCTGTGCCCTTCTACAGCCCTGCGCAGTTGGCACAGGTGAGTGACCCCCCCCCCACAGGTGACCCTGACTTGCTCACTGTCTTCCTGACCCCAGCTGCTCGGCAAATATTATCCATTTTCTTCCCCAATTCTCCTTTTTTTAATCAGCTGCAAGGCTGACGGTCCACAGGTGCATTGTGAGGAGCAGTGGCTGCCCCGCTCCCTGTCCCACATCCCCTCACCAGAGGCCCCACTTTGAATTCTCTCAGCCAATGCTGGCACCAGCCACTGTTTATCCCAGCAGCCTCCCTGTTACTGCTTCCTGCCTTTTCGGGTCGGGCATTTTATTCTGGCTTCCCACGAGGAGAGGCGAGCATTTGGCTCTCTGCCCAACCCCCTACCCCACTCATGCTCCCGGGACTGTGAACACAAGAGTTCGCGGAGATTCCAGAATGATTTTGTTTTTTCCTAGGGTGTAATTTTTAAAACGTGTCAGGTGCATCTCTCATTCAGCCCCCGGCTCTGCCCACGCCTGCTGTTCTCAGGGCCATTGAGAGCCGCGCCCCAGCCCTTGGCTTCTGGGCTGTGCATAGCTCTCCTCTCAGGCCATTTCTTCCCCCTCATTTGGGGGACCTGGGTCTCTCCTGAGTGGATCCCCTGGCTCTGGAATCCCTTGTTACCTTTCTTGGTGAATCCATTTGTCCTGGTGATGCATGTCCTCCGTAGCTTCTTAACAACAAGGTGCACAGAGGTGAATGTGTGGCGACCCTTGGACCTGAAAATGCCTTTATTCTGCTGGTGTATCTGCTGACTGTGTAGGCAGAAGTTGTGTTCTTCAGAATCACAAGCAGTTTTACCATTTTCTGGTGCCCCCTGTTGTGAACTCCAAGACCCATTCTGCCCACAACTCTTCTCAGTGCCCTCCTTGATGTTGTCTGTTGCCTGCCAGGGCTGCCATCTGTCCGCAGGACCTGGCGTTTTGTGCCACCATGTGCAGGCTGGGGCCCCTCCCTCCCGCGTGCTGGCCGTGGGCTGAGCTCGGGCACTTCACTGGGACACTTTCTTTTGGCTTCCCACCATGGGAATGTGTTCCTCGGCTTCTCCCTCTCTGCCTCCTCTCTTCTCTCTTCCAGTCTCTTGCCTGTAGAGACTGGCTGCCAGTTTGGGGGCAGCTGAAGGGCGAAGAGGTCGGGGTGGCACATCCTGGCTTTTAGGAAGCAGCAGTCCACCTAGCCCTACTGTCACACAGACCCTGCCCGCGGCGGCCTAGTGGGCCTGGTGCTATCACCGCTGGCCACAGCCACCCTGGACAGGGCCTGGTGCTCCCTGCTGGTTGCTCTGCAGATGAGGCCGCGGCTCCTGGGACTGCTGCGTCCCAGGTTACCACCACGCTGTCCATCTGCTTTCCAGCTTCAGGATTTGTATTCTTCTCTCCTGTTCCCTTTATTCTGCAGCTTATGCCTTTACAAAGTCCCTAGGCTTTGATTTGAGTGAGGTTTTGAGAGGCAGCAGGAGTAAGTGCCTGTGTTGCTCAGCTGTCTGTACCTGCTGTTGCCATCGTCCTGTCCCCCCCCCCCCCCCC
>NW_007727000.1:209897-212185 GCF_000696425.1 Galeopterus variegatus | reverse complement strand
CCCCCCCCCCCCCCCCCCCCCCCCCAGACTCACTGGACACCTCAGCCCAGAGCTGGCCTCTGACAAAGCCGCAGCCCCTCCTGGCCACGTGGTAGTAAACACTGATGGCTAAAGATTCTGTCCTCTGAGGCTGGTCCGAAGGTGGAGGCTCTGTCCAGTCAGTCACAGAGGGAACTTGCTCCGCTCCACCCATGCTCACTGTTGGACTTGAGCAGCCTAAAAACGGGGGGGTTGGGTGGCAGCTGGCCAGTTAGCTCAGGTGGTTAGAGTGTGGTGTTACACCCCCAAGGTCAAGGGTTCAAATCTCCATACTGGCCAGCCACCAAAACAAAAAAACATTCTTTATTTTTCAAGGGAGCCCAGGATTTGGTGTGACCTGTCAATCTTCATAGACTTTTAGAAACAAAAACAAAACATGCCTGTTTGCTAATGTCAGTGGTCTGTGCATAGACAGCGTCCTGCCCGCCCTGGAGTGGCCACACCGAGGTAAATGCTATTCATTTCATTTCAGGCCTCCACCACTTCGGGGAGCTCGAGGCCAGGGAGGATTGGCCAGAGGAAGTACCCAGCATTGAATTAGAATCATCTCTATTTTGGATTCACATTTGGACTCTTGAAATTACTGCTTTCCACCAAGAACCCAGATTGACTGCCCATGATCTCTGTCCTGTCCGCACAGGGACACAGCAGGAACTCAGAGCCATGCACACTCTGCCACTCCCTCCCTAACACCTACCCTCATGAATTATTGTGAAAAGTAATTCCACAGTTCCTTTCAGATGCTGGATGGAAAGAGTGAATCTTTGACTCAAAATCTTCCACCTAGAAGGATGATGCTACTTTCTTAGTCATTGAAGATGACTGAAGGATGTAATACTCTCAGTCATCAAAGAATATTCCATTAAATGAAGCTGAAAATGTCTGCTACGGGAGGGCAATGCTTGTCAGTAACTAGGGCTTCTCTCAAAACCCAACTGTGAACTATTGCCTAATTAATCCTGTCGCTCCTTTAAGATGTTGAGAGAAAAGAGTGGATGTTTGAGCTGAGAGGCCTCAACACTGGCTCTGCAGCCAGGGGCAGCCGTGCCCTTGCCCTGTTGAGCCTGGGTGGGGGATTGAAGGAGGTTCCATCTCAGTCTTACAAGAACAGGGATTACGGGGCAATAGTTCACATGGTTTTGAGAGAGGCCCTCATTGTTGAAGCGCAGTCCTCTCCTGTAGCAAAGACATTTCTAGCCTCACTTTCTAGCCTGATTTTCCTGCACCGAGTGACAGGTACTGCCCATCTCGAGGTATGGCTCAGTGCCTAGGAAGGAGCCTCAGAGCTAATATTGTGGTGACTTGTCCAGATTAATCAAGCAGTGTGGAGACTGTGGCTGTAATAAATTTGATTTGGGTTTTATTTTGCGGTGAGTAGTCTGGCCAGCCTCGTGCCCAGTGCCGCACTTTTTCATGAGCTGTTTTCACAGTGTGACGTGCTGATGATGGGCTTCCTTTCACCCATGTGACGTCGTGTGAGCAGTGGAAACATCTTGAAGAGGGTGGCTTCAAATAATTTCTGGACAGCAGCTCTGGAACTTAGTATTTCTGCCCCTGAATTTTTCCTCCACGATCTTCAGTAGCTAATATGCTGACTCAGCCACACCCAACCGCAAAGGAAGGCCTCTCCTGACCCAAAGCTTCAAGGCTCCATCACCTGTTCTTACGACTGTTCATATTCTTGCTAAGTCTAAAGAAACTGAAGAAAAAAGATTTAAATATTTATAAAATCAGTAGGTAATAATTTCGGTAAGTTCTGCTGGAGGAATGTAAGCTGTTTGGTGTTTTAAATTTAAGTGTAGAAATTGTAGAATTAGCACAGGTCCTCCCTGGGTTTCTTGTTCACACGATCACGTAGGAAAAACCCCAGAAAGTTTCACAGATGTGCATGGCTGGACCATTTGTTCTTGTCACTTTGAGAAAGGCCTGTTCCTGTGGACGGGGTGCTCTGTGTCCTTTGTCAGCTCAGCGTGATTCCTGGGCCCGAGACCCCCGGCTCCCTCCAGCCTGCTCACCCTTCTCAGTGTCGACTGCCAACGACTTTTGATTCAAGAAGCTTCCTAGAGGCGGGAGCTGCTATTTTTCCTAACTGCAAATTGTTACACTGCAAATTGTTGAATAAAGTATTTTGCGCTCTCAAGCATCTTCGCCTTTGGTGTATTGGAAGCAAGTGGGCGCTGCTGTCCAGACAGGCTCTGAGCCTGGGTGGGGGGGCCCTGGGCCCTGGAGCCCCGCCCGGGCGCGGTCCT
>NW_007727000.1:184822-209249 GCF_000696425.1 Galeopterus variegatus | reverse complement strand
CGGCCACCCCCGTCGCCCCGCAGCCCCCGGCGGGGCCCAGGCTGGAGCGAGCCCGGTCCCTCGATGACAGGGGCTGGACGAGGCGGCGGCGGATTCGAAGCGGCCACGAGGGCCTGGTGGCGCGGGAGGGGACCAGTCCCTCCAGGGACTCCGTGCAGGGTGAGGACCCCAGTCCCGCCACCCACGGCTGCACCGCGCCCTGCCTGAGCACCTCCTTGCCCGAGATCCCCAAGTCTCGCAGGGCCCCGGTCAGCGAGGGAGGGAGCCGGTCCTCCTGGGGCAACTGTCTCCCTGGGACGGTGAGCGCCTCCCCGGACCTCCTGCGCAGAGACTCCGCCTCAGCCTCGGCGGGCAGCTCCCCGAGGCTGGCCAGCCTGCGTCCCCCTCGCCCGCCGCCGCCACTGAGCCTGAATGTGGCCTCCGAGGCTCTGAGGACGGCCAGCAAGGTGGACTCAGATCACGCCGACTACAAGCACCGCATGCAGACCAGGCTGGTGTGGGCCTGCGGCGGCCTGGGCCCTAGCTGGCCCCGCAGCCCCCCGGCTAGCGATGCCGGGTCCCTGTGCTCCACCAAATGCTCCAGTCTCCTGGCACCCATCCACACCAAGGACATCCGGAGCAGGTAGGGCCCCCGGGAGGGTCTCACCCCAGGGCTTTCCTCTAGCGTTTAGGAGCAAGTGCGCAGGAACCAGGTGAGTGTATTCACATGAAAGCAGGCTAAGGTGCAGAGAGACCCATAAACAGAAGGAAGCGACACTCCCTCCTGCCATCCCCATCTCCGCGCTGCTTCCCAGAAGCGGTTACCACTCCGGTTCTCTCCGTGTCTCTCCAGAACTTGTCCTCCATTCATGGGCACGACGTGCCTGTAGAAAGAGGTCCTTCTGACTCGTTCTGTGTTTGCCCAGACGAGATCGCACTCCGCGCGCTGTTCTGTATCTGGTGTCTTTCTTTCCTGTTCGGGCAGCTCTGGCAGAGTGTGTGAACCTGCCCCTTGTTTCCGGCTGCGGGGTCATCGGGGGCACACTGAGCCGCGCTTTCACTGGAAGGAACGCTGTGGCGAGTGACCCTGGAGGGCTCTTTGGGCACAGGCTGGCCCAAAGACCTATAGGTAGACATGAACTTGCTGGGTTGAGGGGACACCCAGAGTCCACTTACTCAGGGCGGGGAGAGAGCAGACGGTGCCGATCTGCCGCACTTTGCTTCCTAGGCAAGTGTCTGGAGCTTTCTGGAACCGCGAGCCCTCTGACATGATGATATTGCCAAATGCTCTGTCACGGGCTTCTCATTCCGGCCCCCACAACCCTGTGGTCAAGGGCAGTGCACAGGCCCTTGGTTTCCTGTGCTTGGCCTCTCTGCAGCTTTAATCATCAATCCGTATTGATTTATAGCTTGAAAAACCTATAGATTGTGGGATCCCGCCCACGGTGTCATCACGCTCTACTCATGATTCCCAGATGGATGCCTCTGGCTCGTCTACACTGAGGCCAGATCCCCGAGTTCACCAGACGGGGGGCTCCAGAGACCTTTGAGCTCAGCCTGTCCAGACCTGCCTCTTCCTCTCCCGAGCCTGCTCTCGTCCTGGGATCTTGGTCTGGGGGCCTGTGCTCAGGGGCTCATACTGTGACTTGGGAGAGTGTCCCTGAACCCTGCCCTTCCTCCCCTCCCCGCAGCTGTCACCCCAAATCCTGTTGTTCTGCTGGGCATGTTGGGGTGGGGAGGAGGGGAACTGTGAGAAGGGACAGAAGGTGTGAGGGGTTCTGGTACTGGTCCTGGGGCTGCTGTGACCAATGACCACAGACTGGGTGGTTTAAAACAACAGAACTTGGCTCTCCCAGTTCTAGAGGCCAGAAGTCCAAGATCAAGGTATGGGTGGGGCCACGCTCACCAGCCCAGGCTCTAGGGGAGGATCCTTCCTGCCTCTTGTGGCTCCTGGTGGCGGTGGTGGCAGGCGTCCCTTGGCTCCTGGCTGCATCACTGCATTCTCTGGCTTCGCCCACACTCACAAGGTCATCTCCTGGGTCTCTCTGTGTTTTCTCTTCTTCTTAGAAGGACACCAGTCACTGAATTTTGGCCCACTGTGATCTAGGATGATCTCATTTTGAGATCCTAACTAATTGCATCTGCAAAGACCCTATTTCCAAATAAAGTTGCTTTCTGAGGCTCTGGGGGTCAGGCGGTGGACATGTCTTTGGGGGCCACCACTCAGCCCACTGCAGTCACTGAGGGTGGGCTCTCCCTCCCTGCACCTGCAGTCGGCCCGCAGGCAGATGAGCCCTCTGCACCTCGCCACACTGACGGGCACCCCACGGCCCCATGCCCGGCTCCCCACCCAGGCTGCATCTGGCACCCTGGGATGCAGCACGTGCAGTCATTTATAGGACAAAATCGTGTGCTTTCTTAAAATAATTCACCACAAGTTTTCTTTGAAGGTGAAATTTCTTAGTGCACATCAAGTGTCTTATTTTTTAAAGTGTATGCAATTTACCTAGATATACCTTTCGTAGAAAAGGAGAATCGTTGTTTTTAGACAACCAGGAAATGGTAGGTTGATGGAGATTCCTTAACCTGGTTCTGCTGCCTAAAACTCCCAATTTCCCGACTCTGGCTTGTTCTGGAATAGGGGTCGGCAAACTTTTTTTTTTTTTTTTTGTCTTTTTATGTGACCGGTAAGGGGATCACAACCCTTGGCTTGGTGTCGCCCGCACCGCACTCAGCCAGTGAGCGCACCGGCCATCCCTATATAGGATCCGCACCTGTGACAGGAGCGCCACTGCGCTACCAAGCGCTGCACTCTCCCGAGTGCGCCACGGGGCTGGCCCCAAAGTTTTTTTTGAAAAGGGCCAGCAGAGGGGCCTGCCCGTGGCTTACGAAGGAGAGCATGGTGCTGACAACACCAAGTCAAGGGTTAAGATCCCCTTTCCGGGCCGGCCCGTGGCTCACTCGGGAGAGTGCGGTGCTGATAACACCAAGGCCACGGGTTCGGATCCCATATAGGGATGGCCGGTTCGCTCAATGGCTGAGCGTGGTGCTGACAACACCAAGTCAAGGGTTAAGATCCCCTTACCGATCATCTTTTTAAAAAAAAAAAGATCCCCTTTCCGGTCATCTTTAAAATAAAAAAAAAAAAGACAAGGGCCAGTAGTCCCTATCACAACTTGACAGCCGTGGCAGTGGGAAAGCAGCCACAGACAGAGGGGTGGCTGTGTCAGCAGCACTTTATTTAGGAACACAGATTTGAATTTTATGTAATTTTCACGGGCCACAAGACACCATTCTATTTTTCTTTTTTGACTATTTAAAAGTACAAAAGCCATTCTTAGCTCATGGGCTGTACACACACGGGCTGGATCTGGCTGGACCAGATTTGCTGACCCCTGTTACACAGTGGCCCTGTGCTTTGGGTGCTGCCAGGGGGTGACGGGGGTCTTTCCCCACTGACTCTGTGAGCCAGCCCAGGTTGCCGAGGCTGTCCTGCATGTTTTCACACAGATCTGCAGTGCCCTGGCCTTGGCTTTGGGCGGGGTGGGGTCTACAAGGGGGCTGTGCTCCCATGGCTGCACTTGGGAATGGACACAAGGACTGTGCCCTTTGCCCTGCTGCTCCCCAATCACACCCTGCACAGAGCTGGACAAACTGACCATATGGCTTTCTGGCTTGGAGAAGGCAAGGGTGGCAGGCTCCAAGGAGGCCACCAAGGGCCAGCCCCCGCTCACCCAGGGTCTCCTGGGGTCATTTCCCAGCTAAGCAGAGCAGGAGCTCACTACCCCAACTGGCCGATCAGGGATTTCAGCAGTTAGGGGTGAGATGTGATGTAACCTTTGTCCTGCGAAGCTTGGTGAGTTCGTGGGAACAGAGTGTGGTTTCCGTCAGTCAGCCGTGCCCAGGAGACGTGCCATGGGCCTCTCGTTCCGAGCAGTACCGGTCCCTGCTCACAGGGCGAGGGCGTGAGATCGCAGCAAGTAGAATGGAAGGACTGAGCCAGAGGCTTGAAAACACCCAATGGAATCTGCTCGCTGGTGTTAGGCTCACTCTACATGTCCCTGTCCCTTCCTGGGACCTTTATAAGGTGGCAGTAATATAATATAAATAAATAAATGCTTAAAGAAATCCACAGTGATGGGGGAGGGGGACAAGACAGACAGGAAACAAGTGACCTTGGAACAGAGTCGTGCATACATTGTGTACATGAAACAAGAAAGGATGCGCCGAATGCTCCTAAAGAGATGGTGCCCATGTGGTCGGGCAGCGGGGATGAGGGATGTCCTGGGGGACAATCGGGCTGATGCCGTCTGACCCACTTTCCGCCCTTGCGTCACGGGGGCAGGACGGGCAGACAGGGTACCTGTCAGGGGCGCCCAGGATGACCTGCCTGGTCATGAGGAAGAATCACACTGGCCTCCGGATGTACCTAATTCTCATAGGAGGTGACGGGGGCCATGAGCGTGCGGCGGGACTTCCTAGGACAAATGACACAGTTCCTCCAACAAATGGATGGCGTGGGGGAAGAGAGGGCTGCAGTGGAATGAGAGGACGCATGAGGCAGAGCCACTGCATGCGAGCATGTGCCGTCTGGGCGCAGACTCGGGAGCAGCCGGCCTTAGCCCTGGGTGCCAGGAGTGGAATTGCGTTGGAACAGGGCTCTGAGGGGAAGGAGGGCCCCAGAGAAAAAGGGGTCCTGCAGGCAGCTCAGTGGAGAAAAACCAGCGGCTTCAAGTGAACACCTCGCGAGGAAGAGGGAGACGATGGGAAGCAGAGAGCGGCTGCGCGCCTGGCCGAGGCCCCCTGCCTGGGCCGGCAGGAAGAAGGGCAGGGCCACTGGTGGGTGCCGGTGTGGAAGAGCGGATGGTCGTCCCCTGTTGCACAAGAAAACAGTGTCAGGAGGCGCTGCGTGGAGAGGAGCAGCACGAGCATTGGGCGAGGCAGCCGGGAGAGCGGGGCTGGCACACCCGGCCCTGCCCGTTTCTGTACCGCAGGCGAGCTAGGAATGGGTTTTATGTTTCTAAATGGGTGGAAGAAAAAAAATGGTAGCAATGTTTCATGGTACCTGGAAATCAGATGAAATGCAGATTTCAGTGTCCGTGTAAATGAAGTTCACTCACATTCCATTGCGTTGGTAGCACCTGCAGCGGCGTCTGCGCCCCAGGGTGGAGCTGAGTGGCTGCGACAGACCAAGTTCCTGCAAAGCCCACAAGTCTGCCAGCCGGCGTGGCAGGGGCCGCCCCCCTGGGGTTGGTTGGTTGGTTTTGCTGTGGACTTGGCTGTGCAATCCTGTCCCTTCCCTTCTTCCCAGGAGCTACCTGGAGGGGAGTCTCCTGGCCAACAGGGCGCTGCTGGGGGCGGATGAGCTGGCCCAGTACTTCCCAGACAGGAGCGTGGCCCTCTTCGTGGCCACTTGGAACATGCAGGGCCAGAAGGTGAGAGGCGCCAGGCGAGGCGTGGCTGGAATGAGTGGGGTGCAGCCATCTTCCTGCAGAGGACCTTGAGGAAGGCCCAAGCCCCCACAACACATCCCACTGCAACACTTCCCTTGCAAGGGACCCTCGAGCCCCAGCCCTCCCATCTGCCCCTCCCTGGCCACGTGCTGGGGAATGCAGCAGGTGACTTCGAGCCTGTGCCCCAGGGAGCAGGGAGATGCACCTGGGGGTGGCCCAACTTGGACGAGCTGCACAGGCAGGGTGCCCCGATGCCAAGGGGTGCACAAGGGAGGGGCCAGATGCAGCTGTGGCGATAGACCAGGAGGTGGCTATTGGACAAACTCATGTTCAGGTCAGGAAATAGGCTGAGGGTGGCCTGCCCATATCTGAGATACCTTTGGCATGCCGGAGGGCACCCTTGGAGACTAAAGTCACGGCTGTTTGTGCACTGCCAGGTGGATCACATCTTGGCTGTGGCCTCAGTTTTCCCCTCATTCAGACGAGACTCTTCATCACCACCTATAGACAGTGTAGCAGGGACTCACCCGTGGGCTTCTGTCCCCAGCCCAGGAAGGAGCCTGATGGCCTCAGACTGACTGTCACATGGCTCTTCCTCCCAGGAGCTGCCACAAAGCCTGGATGAGTTCCTGCTGCCCGCTGAGGCCGACTATGCCCAGGACCTGTATGTCGTTGGGGTCCAGGAGGGCTGCTCCAACAGGTAGGGAGCCAGCTTCCACCCTCTCCAAGCCTGTTGGGCCCTCCAGTGTCCTGCGTGTTCAGCACTACCGAGGTGGGCCTTTGTGTCTGGAACTGGTGGGGTCTCAGCTTGGTCTGGAAATGTGAGTCACTGAGGCCACTCAGTCCCCTGGAGGCTCTGAGCCTGACTCCTCAATGGCAGGGTGCCCTGCAGCATTGTGACGAGTTTCCCTGGTGCTTGGGGAGTGGGCGCCATGTGGGTCTCCTTGCATCCATTCTGAGAACAGCAGGTGGCCTGGCTAGAGCCGGGGAACCCCCATCTGCACCAAGCACTTGGGGGGTCCCTGGGCTCCACCCGTGCCTGGTCTGCAAGTCCAGACAGGGAGGGTGTCAGTGAGGGTGGGGTGGGAATGCTCACATGGGGACTCAGCAAGGATCTGGGACCCGGCCCTACATCATTTGATTGAGAACTTGGGCCTGTGACTCCCACCGGTGCCAGGTTCTGGCCCAGCAGGGTTTTCTGCAGATGCTCCCTCAGCCCCTCCTCTTGCTGATCTGCCACCCATGGTGCAAGACAATGGGACAAATCGTGGGGTTACCCCGGCAGCTCCTCAAGGGAGCTGTCTGGGCAGCGGGTCTGGGGATAGCAGAGCAGGAAGGCCACGTCCCCCAGCCGACCCCACTTTATCCTCCGCAGGCGGGAGTGGGAGACACGTCTACAGGAGACGCTGGGCCCCCACTACATCCTGCTGTCCTCGGCGGCCCATGGGGTGCTCTACCTGTCCCTGTTCATCCGCAGGGACCTCATCTGGTTCTGCTCAGGTAGGTGTGGCTTGGCTTGGCTCTGGGTGCAGACAGAGGGTGGACGGCGCCCCCCAGCGTGGGGCCTGCACCCTGGCGTTGAGGGACTCTCTGCTCCTGCAGAGGTGGAGAGCTCTGCGGTGACCACGCGCATCGTGTCTCAGATCAAGACCAAGGGGGCCGTGGGCCTCAGCTTCACCTTCTTTGGAACCTCCTTCCTCTTCATCACGTCTCACTTCACCTGTAAGTCGCTGCCCACCTCCTGCTGTGCTGCTGCGCACACCTGTCCCCTGCCTGGCAGGGCCTGTCGGGCAGGAGCTGCTGGCCGCTCAGCATCATCTCCCAGGGCTGCAGGGGACTCTCTGTTCTTAGCGGGTACTGCACTGATGAGACGTGAGTGAGGACCCTGAGAGCAGACGTGAGGTTCAGGACGGTCACTGTGCTATGCTGGCCCGTCCTTGGTCCTCTGAGGCAGAGCTGCCTGCTGACCAGGCCTCGCAGCAGATACCCGGGTGGGGCCATTGCTGTGTAGACACTGTGAGGTCAGAACGTGGTGCAAGGTGAGGGCTCCTTACACAAGGAGACTGGAGTGTCCAGAAATCTGAGTCCCCGCCATGCTTCTATTCTCACAGCTGGAGACGGGAAGGTGGAGGAGCGGCTGCTGGACTACACCAGGACCGTGCAAGACCTGGCGCTGCCCAGGGTCGTGCCGGACACCAACCCCTACCACTCCAGCGCAGGTGAGGCCCTCAGGAGACTCACCTGGCCCCTTCCCTGTCCTGGGGAGTGTTTAGCAGAAGCAGTGCTTTCAGCATTTGAGAATCAAGGTCAGAAAGGTCTAGGAAGTCGCCCGCTAGCTGCAGTGGTCACTCTGGGCGTTTCCCCCCACGAGGCATGGCTGTCCTTTAGACCAGTTAGCAGCTGGGCAGGTGGAGGCCTGCTTGGGTTGTCCACTGGGAGCGAGGCATCCGCTAGCCTGGGTCCAAGTCGTCGCTGCCACCGCCCCCACCCAGCTGAGCAGTGACAGTCAACTCACCGTGGGCGGCAGGGTCGCTGTTTGCACCTGAGCCGCTCCAGGTGCTTTCTGAATCACCCACACTGTCCAAATGTGAATGCCACTCAGAAAGCTGTGCTGCCCACGCTGTCTCCCCCCACCCTGTGTCCCCCAGAGCTGCTGCCTGCCTGTGATTCTGGGGACAGGGAGGGACCCAGACCAAGGAGTCCCTGTCACCCCTCTGGGGCTGGCTGCCTGTCACAGGGAGGCCTGGCCCCAGCATGGTTCCGACATGTGCCACAGCGGATGTCACCACCCGGTTTGACGAGGTGTTCTGGTTTGGAGACTTCAACTTCCGCCTGAGTGCCAGGCGTGAGGCCGTGGAGGCCATCCTGCAGCAAGGCCCGGAGGCGGACGTGCCTGCGCTGCTGCGGCAGGACCAGCTGGCCCGGGAAATGAAGAAAGGTGAGTGGCCGGGCCAGGGGCGGGGGGTGCAGCCAGCACCAGCTGGTCTGAGCAGCCGCGCTGTTGCAGGGTCTGTCTTCAAGGGCTTCCAAGAGCCGGACATCCACTTCCTACCGACGTACAAGTTTGACATTGGGAAGGACACCTACGACAGCACCTCCAAGCAGAGGACCCCCTCCTATACGGTGAGTGCACCTTCTCCCTGGCTCGACCCCTGCCTTAGACCCGACCCTGCTGTCCACCTGCTGAACATGGTTGGCTTTCTAGGCAGGGACCTCCCCTAAGCTTATATCTCAGGTCAGGTGTACAGCCGCAGCAGGTCAGGTGAGGGTACTGGGTTGTGTGGCCTGGCGCCAGTGACTCCCTCTCTGAGTCTCCTCTGGCTGAGGACAGTGCCCTCCTGCGATGGCGCTGGGAGGCTGGGCTGGCAGCCAGCCCTCGGAGCTCTCGTGGGAGCCCTTTTCTTGCACACCGCCCTGCCCCAGGCCGCAGCCACACGCACCTCCCCCTCCCGCCCACCACCAGGCCCAGGCTCCAGCTCTGCGCAAATTGTGGCATCTGGTGGAAGCCTAGGGAAGCCGCTGAGGCTGGATGGCTCCCCATCTGCTCCTGGAGAGCTGAGTGGGGACAGGTGACATACGCACAGGGTCTCTAGGGACTCAGGGCCACAAGGGCAGGGTCACTGGCCCGCTAGCTCGTGGACACCTGGCACAATGTAAGTGCAGGGTTGGACACGGAAAGGGGCTCCCAAGGGGTTCCCTGCAGCACAGCCGGGGCCACACCTGGGATACAGTTGTGCATAGCAGCCCTCCTGCCTCTGAACTCTCTTCCTGAAGGACCGGGTCTTATACAAAAGCCGCCACAAGGGTGACATCTGTCCTCTGAAGTACTCTTCCTGCCCTGGGATCAAGACCTCCGACCACCGCCCCGTGTACGGCCTGTTCCGGGTGCAAGTGAGGCCTGGGCGAGACAAGTCAGTGTCCCCGCGCACGCCTTCCTTCTGGGGCCTGGTGGGGGCTCAGGGCCAGGGGGTGACACACTCGACAAGGGTGTATGTGCTGCCATCACATGACACTGTGACATCCAGACAGGACAGGAGCAGGGCTGCTGCCAGTTGCTGTCACGGGAACGTAGAGGGTCATGGTAACCCCTGGGGTGACCACCGGAGGCCTGTCCTGAGACCTTCGGGCTGTGCTGTCTGGGCTTGGCTGGCCACCCTGTGGTACAGGAGGCAGGCGGGGGCCAGTGTGAGGCTTTAGGAAATGAAGTGGAGACGCATAGCACTGCGGCTGGGGTCGGGGCGGCCACCCAGTCCTTCCTGGCCTCAGGGGCAGGAGCAGGTGTCTGTGTGTGCTAGAGGAAGCCCAGCCGCGGAAGGCCGACCCCACGGCGTCTGCAGCAGAGCGGCCGCAGGCACCCTGGTGACAGCTCTTTCCTCCACAGCATTCCCCTAGCTGCCGGCAAGTTTGACCGAGAACTGTACTTAATAGGAATTAAAAGACGGATCTCGAAAGAAACTCAGAGACAGCAAGTGCTGAAGAATCAGATCTCCAGCGCTATTTGTACCGTTTCTTGAAGTTGGCTGAAGGAGGACCTTCCGACTGCAGCAGGGAGGTGCCTGACACGACGGGCCGTGTGCGCTCGGGGGGCAGTGAGCCCCAGGATCCTGAGGAAGCCCTCCCCACCCGAGGGGCTGTCCTGCTTTCTCACCACGAAAGCCCGAGGATGGCAGGGGGCTGTGGCGGGACAGGAAGGAAGCTGCCTTCCTCGTCCCTGAGCAAGCCACCCGCCCGTGACATGTCCCCATGTGCACTGGCAGAGAGAGCCTGGACCCCACACAAAGCGTCACACCTCCAGCCACACTCGGGCATCTGTCAGGTTGGCCTTGAGCAGTGCCACGCTCTGGGGCAGCAGCAGGTCCCCACACTTCCTCTCTCTGCTGCCTTTGCTCATGTCTCCACACCCAGAGCTGGCGTTTCCAGATCCACACCCTCCTGGCAGCCCCTCAGGCACACAGAGGGTCCTTCCACACCACAGGAGTCTGGGGTCTCAGACCCCTCTCTGGGCATGCCCCAGAGCCCAGCTCAGGCGGAGGCGCCATCCAGAGGCTGAACTTCCGGGATGTGACGCAGTGGCCAGCACCCGTCTGGGGGGCTCGCTGCCCTTCCCCCTTCCTCCATAGGCCAGGGCCTGTGTGTGGAAACAGGTCATGGTTTTGGTGATTTCGCATCAGTTGCTTCTAGTAACGTCAGCCTCAGAACGACATTACTGGAAGTGGAGTGTTGTGGCCTGAGAAACCGGTGTGGGCTGCGCGCGTCACCCGCTTGCCTGCTGGGCCAGCGCCAGCGCCACCACCGAGCTCCGGTCTCCTCCCGTCTGGCGGAGGCTTCAGAGCTCACTATTGTTCTTTGCACCTTATCCCGTCTCTTAAAAAAAATGCAGACTTTGAATGTGTAAAAGTCCAGTAACATCCAATCTCGTCTTTTAAATTATTTTTCCATATTTATATTTTTAAATAAATGCATATGTTGAATCTTAAACTCTCTTTCTGGCCAGAGACTGGCTCTTGGAAAGAAACCACCTGTACACATGCCCTGTTCCTATTAAAAAGGTCCGTGAAATTCAGGGCGGAAAGTTTGGTCTCAGCTCTCCACCGCTAACCACAATCTTGTCTCGTTCACCTCTGCTGTGTGTGTTTAAAATCCTACATCCGCAGTTCACTGCTCCAGGAGCCAGGTTAGCCATGAAAGTGCCCTTCTAGGACGAAGAGAACACTTCCGACGTGAGTGCGCCGTGACACGGTGAGACCGTGGACTGTTCTAACGATCATGTAAAACCCATATTAGTGTCAGCTTCCGAGATACGGAAGGTAAATTATAAAGCAATACACAATCTCTTGATAAAAAGAGAAATCTGGGGCTGTCTGGTTAGCTAAGTTGCTCTGAGTGTGGTGTTGGTAGGTACCACCACAATCAAGGGTTCGAATCCCCACACAAGCCATTGCCCCCCCCAAAAAAATCCCATTAACGAGGGCACAGTCAGTCCCATCTAGTTTCAATACACTATTCAGATGGTCTATGTATAAAATTTCGCTTGAATTAATGTGCTGCAAGTTTCAAATCAGTTGAAAATCTGTTACAAAGATTATTTTTGTGGTAACGGGACTTGACATGAGTCAGGTTTCACAGATCCTCTCTAGGCACTTTCTTTGACACAAACCTGGGAAGAGATTTTAACGTGACGCTTGAGTGTCTTAGTTGGTTTGAGGCTAACAGCGTCCCGTCTCTGCGGGAGTAGCACGCACATCTGTAACGTCATGGGTCAAGAGGTGTGACTTACTTGAGACTAGCCGTCAGATTTTAAATGAATGGAATTTCACTTGGAACGTTAGTTTAAAATTCAATTTAAGACAAAGTTGGCCAATCTAAGGAAAATGGATCTCATATAGAAATGTGAAAAGAACCAAGCGTGAGGTGTAAAATTCAATTTAAGACAAAGTTGGCCAATCTAAGGAAAATGGATCTCATATAGAAATGTGAGAAGAACCAAGCGTGAGGTGTTTTATTTATTATTTATTTATTTATTTTTTGTCCTTTTTGACACCGGCCGCACCGCGCTCAGCCAGTGAGTGCACCGGTCATCCCTATCTAGGATCCGAACCCGCGGCGGGAGCGCTGCTGCACTCCCAGCACCGCACTCTCCCGAGTGCGCCACGGGCTCGGCCCAAGCGTGAGGTGTTTTAAAATTCGGCTCTGGTTTTCTCAAGCGCTTGGCTTGTCGCTCATTCGTTCGGCAAGTACTGACAGTCCTGCCGTGCCCAGACTGGCCGCTGGAACATGGGAGCGAGCAAAGGGCCTGTCTTCAGCAGCGACTGTCCTAGCGGGGCTGGCAGACGGGAGGAAAGATGCTAAAGTGCACGAGTGCAGAAGGGGAGAGGCAAAGCGCGCGTGTGCAGGGAAAGCCTGAGCCTGGTGTGCGGCTGCAGGGGGAGGCGAGGGAGGAGCCAGGAGTCCAGGGAGAGGTGCTCCTGGCTGGGGAAGCGGCTCAGAGGCCCTGAAGTAGGCAGAGCACCAGGCAGGCAGCGGCAGGGACCCAGAGAAGACTTGTACTAGCACCGGCTTCCGAAACACCAGACACTGGCGTCTGGTAGCAGTATCTAGAATTTTTTTTCCCTTATTTTTGAATTTACAAAATGTTTTGAACTTTATTTTCCATCAAAAGAAGATGGACAAATAGGAAATCCCCAGATCTAGAATTCATTTCTTTCACTAAAAGAGAATTTAAACAGACATAATTTTACAGGATAAATGGCTGGAACTGCCTACTGACAAAGGATGAAACGTACACCGTGAGAGCACAGCAGCAGGCTGGCGGGGTGGCTCAGTTAGTTACAGCGTCGTGTCGGTAACACCAAGGTCAAGGGCTCAGATGCCCCCTATCCACCAACCGCCAAAAAAAATACACAGCGTCGCTTACTTCACTTTCCACGAAAGTGAGAATATCCTGAGCTCAATAACACTGCTTTAAAACTTCTTCCTCCAGTTCTGTCCCCTCAGAGAGGCTGGCTCCTCTGCTGTGAATGTTCACGCTCCCACTGAGCTGCCACCCCGAGGGCGCACATGGGGCCTGTCCACCACTGTCCCCCCACTCTGCTACAGGGGCTGGTGCAGACTTTACGGCCACTGCAGCCGAAACAGAGCTGGGCTGCGGGAGGTGCGCAGTCAGCCCCTCTGCTGAGGGCCAGCTCCCCTCAGCTCCTGCTTCCCTCCGGGCCTCCACGCTTCTGCCAAGGTCGCTCCAAGGCTGCTTGGCAGTGGGGAGCAGGCCTGCTTCATCAGGATCTCTGCAAGCCCAACGCCAGCTCTGACCTCCACTGCATCGTGACGCCCACCACGCGTGCTCAACGGTCAGTACATGGTCCAGCTTCCCATCTCTACATGCTGCCAGGCATTTTTTTTTTCAATGTGATAGCAATAGAAAGTTTCTAACAACCAAAAATGCACACTCTTAGAAACATTATGCCATTTTCCTCTGCTCCAACCACAGTGGATTGGATTCTACAAGGTGGGCAGCGAGCGGACACCTCCCATGTGGGCAAATTCTGAGTCACCTTTGCTGGTACACATGTGTGTTGTAAAGGTACCAATTTCCCAAAATGTGTATTTTCAAAATCTGTACTGCAGAGGCCAGGTTTCTCAGCTACTCAAAAAACATGACCTGGAGACTCTTCTCCCAACAAAACAGGGCAGCTGAGAACGACCTGTGGGGGCTAATGCAGGTTCCCAGGACCTCCCCCCACCCAACCCCAGCTCCCAGGGGTGATCTCTGTGGGTGTTTAAACTTCAGAACTACTGATGTACACCACACTGAAGTTTTAAGCCACAGCCTACCTTCCCAGCCAGTTAGCCTTTCAATTCTCCTGAAGAGTCTGCACCCGCAGGCCACACCGTGCAGCTCTCTAGCTCCCACCTCTCAAAGTGTCTGCAGCTTTGGGGCCGGCCCGGTGGTGCACTGCTATAGTGCGCCGCTTGGGAAGCGCGGTGGCGCTCCCGCCGAGGGTTCAGATCCCACATACAGACTGGTTCCCACTCACTGGCTGAGCAAGGGGCGGGCGCAACCCCGAGGGTTGCGATCCTGTTGCCGGTCCCGGTCCGGTACGGGCGCGACACTGAGGGTTACAATCCGTTGCCGGCCACGAAAAAAGACAAAAAGGAAAAAAAAAACAAAAAAGTGTCTGCAGCTTCACCACTGCCACTAACCATCACCCATCGGTCACACCCCTGCACACACTGACACCTCTGAAATCAGAATGCACCTCAAAATTAAAGGACAAGAGGCTTTGAGATAATGGGTCAAACTGGACGATTTTCAGGGAAAAGGATCTCTATTTTAGGAAAGTCTCCAGTTAAGACAGGCCTTTAAAAATCCCTTTCTAGTGGGCCGGCCCTGTGGCTCATTTGGGAGAGTGCGGTGCTGGTAGCGCCGAGGCCGCGGGTTCGGATCCTATATAGGGATGGCCGGTGCGCTCACTGGCTGAGCGTGGTGTGGGTGACACCAAGCCAAGGGTTGAGATCCCCTTACCGGTCAAAACAAAACAAAACAAAAAAATCCCTTTCTAGTAAGGGTGAAGAAAAACACAGTGGTAAGAAAAACGGTCCCCACTTTATTATCAGAGTTACAGTGGACACACACACACCACGTGCTCTTGCCTCGCCCAGTTTGTCAAAGGTGAGTCCTGGGACCCATTGCAGGAACACAGCAGTTTGGGGTGGGCAGTGCAGGCCTCCCAGGAGGCCGGGAGGGCTCCAACAGACCCACGTTTGGCGCTCACCCACTCAGTGACCGCTGGTCTTAAGGAAGTTGTAGCAGACCTGCATGCTGAGAATTTGTGATAAGGTGACCACACTAACCTGGTTTTATTACAGCAGGCTGCTTTTAATTTTTCTACACTTGACCTGGTTTCTTGCTTGGATTAGTGAAGGTAAATATTTATTCCAATGATAGGCATATTCGATTCTGAAAGAATGAGACTGAGTGGGTGTTCTGGCAACATTAAATTTGTCCATTCAAGTTAAGCAAAGTGTCTCACTGTCTGCACTGTTTACAGAACCTGACATCTTTTTACACTAAATCCACATCCACAGTAACACGGACAGAAACGTGCTCTACCTACTCCGGTCTACGTCGGAGCTTGGAGGGACTCTACCGGAAGAGCCTGTACATCCTGGGCAGGTGCCCGTCCTTGCTAGACAACGCCGCCTGGATGTGCTCGTAAGAAGGCAGGTCAGTCAGATCACCCAGGGCGGCCACTGCAGGTTTACCACGGAGCATTTTTGAAGCAACTCTCTTGACGTCTTCTGGCTTCACATTGCCTAGCACAGAGAGCAGAGGATGTCAGTTAAACACGTCAAGGCTGTTGTCACTGAACGGACCAAGGGGGTGGCCAACCTGTATCACTCCCATTGCCAAGGAAGGAGCTGCTGAGGGATCCAGAGGGTCCAGCTGCAACTGGGTGTGAACCGAGGGTGAACCAGAGCGAAATCACAGAAGTGAGTTTTTCTTGGTAAACGGGGATGTGTCTATGGTTTAGACTTATTTTCAAATGCAGACAGACATACCCACCACAACAGGAGTTAGCATATTTACAAAGGGGCAAGCTCCTTGTCTAATGAGTGAACTTCATGATGGGCCTGCTGTAAAAATCTGAGAACCCCTCGGGCTGAGGAAGCCTCCACCCAGCCCTGCCCGGTGGTACTCACAGATGAGCGCACACAGCTCGTGGGGCAGCTTCCTGGCACGGGTGGCCAGCACCTGCCTCCCCACGTCCTCGAAGATCACAGGCCTGGACTCCAGGTTCATCATGAGCATGGACATCAGCTGCGTCTTGGCTCGTTCCAGCTCCACCTGAGACCAGCGACTGGGTCAGCTGGGCCCTCCCAGTGGCCTCACGTGCCCCCCATACCAGCCCCACCCACCACATGGCCTGCACACCTCCTCCCCCACATTTTCTGGGTGAGGGTTGGTGCTATACCTCATGGGACCTTTGCCACACTTGAGATTAGGGAGAAGCATGCTTCCCTTGAGTCCTTCCTTACTGTGTGTTTGACATGGAGCAGCAGGAGGTTAAAAATGTTAAAAACCCAAACTCCAGGACCCCAAACTGGCCGCACAGCAAAACCAGGAAGAAAACTAATTAAACCAGGCTCAGGGATCCTACCCAGACTCCCCAGGTGCAGGGTCCAGGCAACAGTGTCCAGCCTGGGAAGTTCTAAGGGCAGCAGCCCAAAGGGGTCTCCCTAACCTCCGAGTAGGCCCGGAACCAAGAGCACTACGGCTCCAGCAAACTTCACTAAGAAAGCTCAGGCTGTAAGCTCTGGGTACAGCCAGGGAGCAGCTGAGAAACGATACACTAACAAATCCTGGGGGCCGTCAAACTCAAAAACAGACGGCTACTGAGCTCCCCCACCAACCTTTAAGTAAAATAATTCAAACACTGAAATACTTTAAATTTATCTCAAACTGACTTCACATTAGTGGAAAGTATTATTTCTCTGGCAGAACACTGATGAACTGAAGACTAATTTTTAAACCCATTTTTATTTCTTAGATAATACTTTTTTTCATGATCAAAACGGAGTATGTAATCATTGCAGAAAACTTCGAATGTGCAGAAAAGATCCAAAGGTAACGCATGTTCTCCAACACGTGTGGGCACACAGTGCTCACCTGGCACTGTGCGTGTGTGCACATGTACCTCCATATGTGTGTACAAGAAATTTGCCTATTAGTACCTGCTCTGGTCCTGGAAGTGACAAGGCTTCCAATCATACAACGTATCAAAACTAAGCTAAAAAAATATGAGTGAACAAAAATTTAGGTTCACACCTTAAATGGAGGGAGAAACCTCAAGTAAAAAAAACCCTGTGCCTGCCTTAGTTCACAGCCACCTTGTAGAAGGTGCTAAGCACACACAGACTCCTGTCTCTTCAGCCATGCTGAGGAAGGCCACATGGTCATCCCCTGACCACTAGGCCCACGGGAGGGAACCAGACCGAGAGCCCAGGGAAGGTGCAGGGGCTGCTCTCAAATGACCAATGGCTGCAGAGGGCTCCCGAAGCACAGTGGCCCAGCCCTGCCCCTGTGCTGCTCTCAGCTGCGCTGTTCTGCTGGGACTGGGGCACAGGGGCTTGGAGGACAAGGCCCGCAGCTGGCCATTCCTACAATGTAGCCCTCTCCCTTGTCAGGTGCTGTGGGCAAATCTGAAAATGGCTCTAGGCCTTACTTACCACATCCACAGTCCCACCCATTAAAATGAATTCCTTTGTGATGATTTCCACCATTTCTCGAACCTACAAGTAGAGCAAGGCAGTGAGTGTGACCCGCCTTATGCGGGGACAGCCCTGCCTGAAAGCGCAGCAGCTGCTCCTGGGACATGAATGGACGAGAGCCGAGGGCAGGCACCTGTCTTGGGTCGGCGCTGGCGTGGATGCACAGGAGGCCTGTGTCCTCGTAGCTATGGTGGTAGGAGGTCGCGTTATACATCCAGTGGTGCCTGAGGGAACAGGGGGTTGTCAGGGCAAAGGCGACTCAACGCCAGGCCACGGAAGACTGGAGAAAGAACACCTGGAAGGTGGCAGTGCAATCCAAAAACACACTCGGCCTGCCGAGTGGCCTGAGGACAGCTACACGGAGGCCAAGACCCACCTGTTGAGCACGTTGAGGTAGAGCCTGGAGAACATGCCCTTGCCGGGCCCACCGGCTGAGAAGGAGCCGCCGCCACCCATCATCATGTTCAATACGGCAAAGGGGATGAAATCTTCCTCCTGCGGGGACAAGGCAGAGCTCAGCCCAAGGGCCCACTCACCGCCCAGGGTGCACCGTCTGATCCTGCGCCTGGACTTACCAGGAAGGAGCAGCTCTCGAGGCCCACCATGATGTGTGTGAGCTCAGGGATCGGGGTCGGGCCCAGGCTGACATTGGACATGTCTCTTTCTAGCTGTAACCAAAACAGCATATAAGCGTGGCCCACATGGAAAATAAGCAGGACTTGCAAGCTCCTCAGAATAGATCGTCCAAAAAGCGGCTGAAGAGAAATCCTACACAAACATAGGTAAATTCTTCCACTACAGGGAAGAGTGTCCTTAACCTTCTGCTGGAGCAGAATTCAGTCCTGCGCTCTCAGCTTCCAACAGGAGCATGTTTTATGATGTTGTGGGACTATCGTGTGCACTGCGGTACAGCCACGAGTGAGGTCAAGTTCTAACACCTTCAGGATAAATGTAAAACGTCCCAAAAACACAAGTCAGAAGAAGTGTGTGTCGCCCAAGCTCACACCTTTCCCGCCACCACTTCACCTTGACCATTCCCCCGGTGTACTGTGCGACTGATCTATCGACATCCACAGCCTTCACGTGCCCCCAGGCTGGCTGGGTTCCCAGGAGGTATTTTCTGGCACATTCCACCAGGTGCTCATGCTCGACACCCACTCCAGCCAGCACCATGCGGTCGGGGGTGTAGTAGTTTCTCAGGTAGGAATGAAGCACTTCTCGGTCAATCTTCCCTATGTTTTCTGGGGGGCAGAAACGGTGGAGGCCGACCGTGTTTTCCCCATAAGCAGCCTAATAAAGGAAGGAGATAACAACAAATGACACAGTGAAGGTTCCCGCTGCCCCTTCTCCAGCAATAGCTTCGGAAAAAACCTACACAAGCTGGTCACTTTAGCTACAGTGCAGCAGCTGCCACTTTGTGTGCACAAGACTACTTCTAAAAGTTTGTGGAAAGATAGAATTGAAAGACATCTATGAATCTTTCCATGAACTTTTTCAAGTACCTCATATTTATAAAAACCGTAAAATCTACCCCTCCAGGAAGTACCTACCATTATAAAAAGGTGATTTTATAGACAGAGTGGTAAAGACTACTCTAAAGAAAGAACTGAAAATACAAACACTGCGCCAACAGCAGATTCAGAAACTAAGAATGTTTTGTCAACACCCAGAACCCGCGAGGACGACCTCAGGGAGGCCAGTGACCCCCAAAGTCCCAGGAGTTATGAGGCCACTGATCTGGACGTGCAGCACTGGTGATTCTATACTTTACTTCGTGAATCATCTCAGTGAGAAGCGGTTCTGGGTCGGGCCGCATATTCAGGTCCTCCAGCTCAAACTGGATGGCCATCCGAGTCATCTGCATTTCTTCATCTGCAAAAGAACCCAAAGACAGAGCTCAGCGTACGCAGGTAAGGATGGAGACTCCAGCATGAACCCTGAGTCACTGGGCAGGCGCTGAGTGTCATGTGTTGGCGGTCACCTTTGCCTTCATCTAGGGCAAACCTGGGTTCTTTGTGTGAGGGCCGGGGTGCTGTGGTGAGCAGGGACCAGGGTGACTCTTGCCTCTCACCCTGGCTCTGCGACAAAGCAGCCATTTGGACCTGCTCCCATTTTTGGCTTCCTCACCCATAAGAGGCACAGACTAATGCCAGTGGTGTCCTATAATCAGCTGTGACAACAAGTTTCGCGAAGACCTTAAAACAGAACTTCAGCCTTGGAACACCGAGGCCAGGCTGCTGGGAGCCAGAGCACACTGTCAGAGTGGCTGGAACAATGAGCATTCCTCTCTCCCGGCCCACTCCTGGCAGGGAGTGCACAGTCCTGCATCTGCAAGGCCAAGCAGGGCAATGGAGACAAAGAAATGGAAACTCCTGGCAGCATGCCAGTCAGGGTGTTTAAAGACAGTCTGAGGTGCCTTTCTGAAATAAAGAACCAATTTCACTGAAAATGTAAAATGGCACAAAGTGATACATCAAAATATTAAGCACTCTCTAAAATGCCAGAGTTTTTTTTTTTTGCAGCTGGTTGATATGGGGATCTGAATCCTTGACCTTGGTGTTATTAGCACCACACTCTAACCAAATGAGCTAACTGGATTTTTTTAACCACCAGCGTTGCTTCTAGTGAGATGGCACTATCACTGCTGCATAAACCCAAGGTTCCAATAACACGGTGCTTGTCCTTAGCTGCAGTGCATCAACAAACCTCCCTGGTCTCCCTCACTCCCAGGCCCACCTCAGGCATCAGCGGCCTGGATCCACACCTGTCAGCCGGGGGTGTAGGACCACGTCAGCCAGTAAGCCAACCACAGTGTCCAAGCCTTTGCTGTCAGCAGACACAGCATACATAGTGGTGTCCCTAGAAAGAAAAAACAAGCCAACAGTGGTGAGCAGGTACCGACCCCACACTCAGCAGGATGGGAGCACACTGCTGCCTTGCCTGTCGGCAGGGAGTTTCCACCACAAGGACCAGCACTCTTTTCCCCACTTTTCCCGTGTCACATTGCGAATTCCTGGCAGGCAGAAACCACAGTGCTGAGTCAAAATGAAGCCGATTCTGAGAGGTTTTTGTGACCACAGGCTCTCTTGAAAGGTGAAGTGCTCTGTCCTGTGCTTCCTAAGTGTTTGTGGAATGAACCGGTCAATATGGAAACACGCCCGGCCTCGGATGGTCAGGGCACAGAGACAACTTTACTCTTACAGAGCTTGTTGTCCAGTTGTAACATTAACTCAGAGAACGAGGCACTATGTGATCAGAAGTGCACAGAGTCGGTCAGGGAAGGAACAAGCACAAGACGATCACAGAACTGAGATCAAGTGTAACCAAAAGACCATGAAGAACAGACACAACTGCCACACAGAGAAGCGTGAGCCCCATGAGGTGGGACACGGTCACCAGTGCCTTTGCAGAGGGGGGGACTGGGCTGGACCTTTACCCTAGAGAGGAGCCACTCTGAGTGGGCTGCAGCCTTATTTGGGCACAACAGCAGGAACAAGAGCCTGAGCTGAGGCTCGGTGCGGTGTAGCTGAGTCAGCAGCCCGTCTGAGCCCAGGAAGGCATTCACTGGGGGAAGGAGGTGAGGGGTTTGAGGCAAGAACGCGGGAGCCTAACACTGAGTCTGGTGTCATTTGTGGGCAGCCAGGAACCAGAGGTTTTTCAATACAACTTATTTTAAAATATGAATATATTACCTCCATGCTAACTTTAATTCCTGGCATTTAACATGTCTTTAATGTACAATTTTGGGGCATTCAGATTTAAGTAATCAACCATTTAAAAAGGTCTGTATCTGCGTCTACCCACCTCACACTACCCAGAGCTTTCTGAATGTGCCCCACACCTGCCATACAGAGAACTCCCCCTTGTCCAAAGCACATGCCCCCCGAATTGTGCTCAGCTATATCCTGTCCCCCTCCCTGTCCCCAAACAGACCTCTGCCGCTTCCAGCTGGGAACCTTGGGCCCTGTTGTTCCCTGGGTCTGGAACGTCTCCTGCCTCATCTGTCTGGCAAGCTCCTGCAGGAACCAGCCTCAATGCCACGCTTCCTATGATTCCTTTCCCAACTCCAGACAAGTTAGCTGCTTGTCCTCCAGGCTCCCACTACCCTCAGCTCTTGCGTCCATTACCTATATGTGGCCTCCACCCTGTCTGTAAGTATCTGGGCCTGTTCTGTATCCCCAGCATCTGCTAACAGTCTAGCTGGACTGATGGGGTCAGCAGGCTTCCTGGGACTTTGTTTCTCGTGTGAGTGTTGCCACCTGTGTATTCTGCCCATCTAATTCTCCACCCGACTCTCCTTCCAGGCCAGGGCTCACTTCTCACCGTTGCTCTCCACGGCCTCTCCAGAGGGAGGGCTCGGTGGGACTCTGACCAAGCGTGAGAACTACAGCCCCCGGTGAACACAAAGTAAGTTCGTAGATAAAAGCTGGTGTACCTTGAGGTCTGGCAGTCACAAATACCCCCATGCTTTTCCAAGGTAAGCAGAATTTCATCTTTGCTGTCAAATCGAGCAGTAGACTAATAAAAACAAATAAGAAATCCAAATAAGCAATCCAAAACAACCCCTAAAATATTAACAAAATTTGCTCTTAAAACACGTGAAAACAAATTATCTTTCAAGTTAAGTGTTTTATTAACATTAACTTAGAAACACAATCATTTATTCAAATAACCATTTCAAAAAAAGAAAGACTTCAAAGATCCTTCCTAAGTACAGTCTCAAAAATTACAAATTGGACACTGACCGAAAACGCCAATTTTTCCAAAAAGTGAGCAATTCCACTAAGATATTTTGCTTCATATCTTGATCCTGAATTAATAAGAACTGGTAATAAAAAGAAAATTAACAGGTTAAAGATGTTCAAAACAGAAGATTTAATGAACAGAAACCTTTTACAATTGTGAACGTGACTTCACACCTAGATTTAATTAGTCATGTTCTGCACAGCAACGTTTTTGTCAACAGACTGCATATACAACAGTGGTCCCATAAGATTTTAGGTGTGCAGTAGGCTATACCATCTAGGTTTGTGTAATTATATTCTAGTGTTCACACAGCGGCAGAATCACTGGACGGTGTATTTCTCAGATGTAACCCTTTTGTTTAGTGACATGTAACTGTACATTAGTGTTGGGAAAATAGAATAATTTAATCAGGTCCCCTTGCCTTAGGCCTGGTTGAGAGTGGTAGAGCCCATTTCTTTGTAAATAAGTTGTGTGGGTGGAGTTAGTGCACACGCGCAGCACCACGGCTTGGCTGGCAACTGCCTCGGGCATCCGCTGTGCTGTGCACGGGCCATGCTCTCGAACCTATGGCTCCCAAGGACCTGTTTGCTGGTTACCTAGTTCACAGACCTGCATGTGAGGGGTCTGGTGACCCAGCCTGGCATGTGAGGGGTCTGAGGACCCAGCCTGGCGTGTGAACGGTTTGTGACCCAGTCTGTGAACGGGCTTGAGGGGTCTGTGAACTCCAGACCCAGCCCTAGCTCGACAATTGGCCCAGTCAGCAGGATTATGGGCAGGTAAAAGAGTGCGACAATTAGGGTGACAGATATATACTCACTATCTTGATTGCAATGATGGTTTCACAGGTATACGTGTATGTCAACATTTACAAAATATACACTTAATATTTGTGATAGAAAACTTTTACATTTACAAAATAGTAAAAAAAAAAAAAAAAAAAAAAAAAAAAAAAAAAAAAAAGTGGGGGGAAATTACCCTAAATGCAACCACCAGAAATGGTCACTGTTCATATTTTGGTTACTAAGTCTTCAGATTTCTAACATGCTTCCACTCAGGGTACAATTCATAATTGATATACTAATTACAACTGACAGTCAACTACAACATGTTAAAACAAGTGAGACCACCTGCAACACTACCAACTGTACTTACTTCCTACTGTACAAAATTGTCCAAACTTATTTTGAGATGCCACGCGAAGCCCATTATCCAGTGTGGTAACTTTGGTTTCAAACTTTTCCTGTCCATCGACTGTAGCAAAAACCGGCTGGGGTACTCCAGGTAAGGGAGAAGAAAGGGGTATGTTGGGATAGGCTCCGCCACTACTAAACTGTCTGCATACAGGGGGTCCAAACCTAAAACAGAGAAACGGCCAGTTACAACAGCCTGGAGACACCTGGGCCTGTGACAACCATTTGAGTGGGCTCAGCTAACGTTTTGTCTGCATTAGAAGTCAAAATCTCTCTTTTTAAAGGATTTATTTCTACAGCCTTGAAAGACAACACAAAGGAGTGACCCTGGCTCAGCTGAGGGACCTGAGACAAGTTAGATCAGTTCTCTGGATCTTAACTGCCATCTGTGTAAAGTAGGGCTTTAAGTGTAAACACAGACAAAGCACTTTGAACAGCTCTGCCCTTCAGCTCCACTGAAGTCTAAATTGAAGCCACACCCCTTCACCTGATCTGGTATGGTCGCAACCACAGCTCTCCATAATCTGGCCTGGGTCTGCCTGTCCAAATTCATCCCCTCAACCCCCCCCCCCAAAATCCTCCTCACACTGACTCTTCCCTTAGTTCCTGGAACACACGTGGCTCTTTACCTACGAAGCTTCTCTTTTCACTGTTCCGGGCCTGCCTTTTTCACGTGGCTACCCCTTCTCTCATTTTTATTTCTTGACTTAAATATCACACGGCAGAGGTACTACCCCTATCCCTCACCCGTCTGCCTAGTCTCCCCTGTTATTTTCTATGACTAGGCCGCCTTACTTACTTATATGCATCTACATATCGCTGACAGTCTGCTCTGGCTACCATGTGCGTGCATCTCCTGAAGACGACACCTGTGTTTCTGTTTACCTCCCATCCCTGACACGGTGCTTGTCACGTGGTGAGGGATCAGCACACGCGTGCTGCCTGAGGGCACGTGCCAGAGTGGGAAAAGGCAGGCCTGGCCACGTGGGCAGGAGGGCCGGGGGACAGCGCGGGCTCACCAGGAAGGGAGCACGCGGCAGGGCGGGCGCGAGGCAGGGATGGCCGCGGACAACGCCCGTCGGCCCGAGAAGTGAGGGCGGGGAGCACCCGGAAGCCGGGAAGATAAGAGAGGACGGGACCCCGGGCTCGAGGCGCGGGGCAGCGCTCCCGTCACCCCGGGGGCGAGGCTGGCCTCCCCAAGTCCGAGCCTGTCCACCGGGAGCCGCGCCGGGACGTACGGAAGCCACGGGCGGGGCGGCCGGAGCGACTCGAGCCTCCCCGAGCCCCGTCCCC
>NW_007727000.1:140342-184197 GCF_000696425.1 Galeopterus variegatus | reverse complement strand
CGGGCTGGAGCAGGTGTCGGGGTGGGCTGGGGACGGGGCGGGAGGTCGGGGCGGGCCGGGGCTGGGGCGGGGTCCCAGCGGCGACGCCGGGCTCCCGGCGCGGTCAAGTCGCTCTCGTTGTTGCTTCCAGCTCCCGCGTTCTATGAGCGCCGGTCTGGTTTCCCCCAGCTAGACTGTGAGCGCCCCCGTGGCGGGGACCTGGACTCCCACTTCCTCGGCATTCGGCCGACGTTTATGTGCTATGTGCCGGGCCCGGTGCTAGCTTCCGTGGGGGACACAGGTGAGAGACAAGGGCCGGTCTGGTGACCCAGGCGGGAGCATTGTGCGCTCGCTGGGTGCCGACACCGGGAGCACGGCCGCTAGCAGCTCACAGGCTGGTCTTGGGGAGACAGTCCCCGTCCCCCAGGCAGACTGTTCCACTAGGGGATGGGCAGTATCCAGTGGAGCGCAGGAGGCCATCTCATCCTTCCAGGTGGGGGCGAGGGCAAGGGAGCCTCCATCCCGTAGGCGGTGGTTGGGGAGGAGCTGGAGTATCTCTCTGCCTTCGCGGCCAGGCAGTGGGCAGATGTAGTTCACCCTCCCTCTTCCCAAGTAGCTATGCTGCCTGGTGCCCGGGGCGTGCAGAAATATTTAAATGGCTACATCAGGGTCTGAGGACATTCAGGGGGTAGTAACACAAGACAGAGGAGGATGTGCTTGCCCCACCCCACCCCCTGGCTGGGCATCAGAATCACAGGTGCCAGAGCCAGTCAGTGGAAATCAGACCATCACCAGGGGCAGGAGCTCTGGGACTTGTATTTTTTAAAGTTCCTCCAGCAATGAGAACCACTGCATTAGAGACTCAATATACCAAAAAAAAATCCCAAAACATTGTAGTCATGAAAGCTTCCCGTGAGTAAGACATAGGGTGACGATGTCTCTTTGCAGATTTTGTCTATGGAAGGGGGAAGTGTACTAAGCAAGGTCCGTCAGGAGCTCATGGGACACGCTTTGGAGGTAGAGTAGTTTGGTCATCCTTTCTTTTTCTCTGTCCACACAGTGCCAGGCATGTGTCTGGTGGCAGGTCTGCCGATTTGACAGGATATAAGTGGTGTACCTGGAGCCCGAAAGACCAGGTGGGGTCCCAACGGTTTGCTCCTGACCCGCAGGCAGAAGGAGCAAGGGTGCAGGGCAGGAGAGCCTGAGGCACAGGGAAGGTGCGCCCCACCGTCTGCGGGATGGCACTGGGGTTCCAGGTGCCAGCTTTGCACAGAATTGGCGCCTGGGAGAGGCGAGAGGCTTGGATGGTTGCCAGACCAAGGGGCCAAAGTGTGACTGGCTAGGTGCCGGGAGAGTGGGAAGGAAGTGGGGAAAGAGAAGAGAAAGGGGGCAGGTAGGCCATAGCCATGGTGGCCAGGTTAGCCAGGTGAAACGGCGGAAGAAAGGCTAGAGGTGGAGTGGAGGTTCCCGAGATTTGCATCACCTGAGGGGCTTTGAAACCGCCTCCCCCCGCATGGGTTGCCCCCGTGCCAATTAGCTCTGAGTGTGTGGAGGCATCAGTCGTCTGCAAGATTCCCAGGGGGTTCCTGTGGCCAGCAATGAGTGGGAACCAAGGAGGTGAAGAGTGGAAAGGAGGAGAATTTAGAACGTGGAAGCAGCTCGTTTTGTTGCCCGCCCCTGGGTCACTTCGCATCAGTCGTCTGCAAGATTCCCAGGGGGTTCCTGTGGCCAGCAATGAGTGGGAACCAAGGGGGTGAAGAGTGGAAAGGAGGAGAATTTAGAACGTGGAAGCAGCTCGTTTTGTTGCCCGCCCCTGGGTCACTTCCTCATTCCCTGGTGTCACCAGAGTCATGTGGAATGACGAGAGTGGCTTCCTCAGTTTTCAGTGCGGTCGTGCTCTGGCGAGAAAGAAAGAGGAAGGTTTCCTTTTAATAATCTTCGGCTGACTTCACGCATTGGCAATGTCTATTATTTCAGATGATAAACTTGAAGATCTTGAGGAGGCAAATCCTTTCTCCTTTAAAGAGTTTCTGAAAACCAAGAACCTCGTCCTGTCGAAAGAGGACACAGGCAGCAGTAGGATTTACTCAAAGGTAAATCTCAGGCACCGCTTGTTGTCGACTTTAGACGGGAAACCCCTCGGAGGCACCTCTCTTGGACTTGGCATCCTGTGGAGGGAGGAGAGAGTGGCAAAGCGAGGCAGCTGTCCCTGCTGGAGCAGGAGTTGAGTGGGGACAAGACAGGGCCTTTCTTTATGTCCCAAGGTCGGACACCGAGAAAGAAGGGCCTGGCAGTGGCTGCTGAGCCGCAAGCCTTGCCCCACCATTTCTTTCAGGACACCTCGAGGCACTCCTTGGGTCTCGACCACAACTCCCAAACCGTGGGCTATGGCCTGGAATACCAGCAGCCGTTTTTCGAAGACCCGACAGGGGCTGGTGACCTCCTGGACGAGGAGGAGGAGGACGACGACGGGTGGAACGGGGCCTACCTGCCATCCGCTGTGGAGCAGACTCATTCCTCGAGGGTCACTGCCAGCACATCGCCCTGCGGCACTTACCTTTCCTTTTTCTCCACCCCACCGGAGTTGGCTGGGCCCGAGTCTCTGCCCCCATGGACAGTGAGTGACACTGAGTCTCGTGTCTCTCTGGCATCTCCGGCAGGGAGTCCTGGCACAGACTTTGAGGCTCATGGGGAGTCCCTAGGAGACCGGCACCTGCGGACGCTGCAGATAAGTTACGAAGCAGTAAGTGAGGGCTGTGCAAAGCACAGGTCTGAGAGGCGTCTGGGGAGAACCTGGTGCCATTCTGCTTTATGGGGGGCGGTGTCTAGGGTTTCACTGCGAGGACAAATTTTTCTTGTTGCAGCTTGCGATAGAATTCCCCTGTGGACAGCTCTCCTCTCAGGTTGACTGTGTTTTGTTTTGACGGCTGGCCTGTATGGGGACCCTAACCCTGGACTTTGGTGTCACACACACCATGCTCCAACCACCTGAGCTGACTGGCCAGCCCCCAGGTTGACTTTAGTTATGTATGTGAACATAGCCAACTGGAAGTGCTGTGGGAGGCTGAGAGCAGGGGCCCATCTTAGGTGTGAACTCAAAGAAAGTGGAGACCCTCGATGGGTGGGACACTTGAAGGGCAAGATCCTTGGGGAAGACTGGCTCAGGGACATCTTAGTAAGTATTATAAGTGTAGGAGATTTTTTTTAAAATTATAATCACCACTAAAAGTTCTGAATTGTGAGTAAAATTGGAGTCTGTGACCACAGGTCTTTAAAAAGTGGATACCTTTATTTGTAGTCTTTCTCTGTAAGCATCCTGTAGGTTGACTCTCCATTGACCTGGATGTTTCCGTTTATTGAGAAGTTCCAATGCCAAATTCCAGAAGTGCATACCCCTTTTGGGTGAGATATACTGAGTTTCTAATAAGGATTTTCTTTCTCTACAGCTGAAAGATGAAAATTCTAAGCTAAGAAGAAAACTGAATGAGGTTCAGAGCTTCTCTGAAACTCAAACAGAAATGTAAGCTCAGGGAAAGCAATTTTTACTGATGGTGAAGGAATCAGAGTTGAACTGAGTCTGGGTTTTATTGTATGTAAATCTTCATCAGCAAACACATTTCCTGTGTTCTGTTTAAAAGTGTATTTTGGGTATTAGCTCTAAATCGACCACGGAACTGCACAGCGGCCCCTCGAGCCTTGTGTGAGCACTGGGCCCGCACCCAGCTCAGGGGTCATTCTCTAAAGACGGGCTTTTAGTGGCTTTTACCTAATCAGTCAAATAAGTGTCTTTTAAAAGTGTTCTCAAAAGTAGTCACGTGCATCAATAGCTCAGGTTCTTTCTTCAACAAGGGTGAGAACACTTGAGCGTAAATTAGAAGCAAAAACAATGAAGGAGGAGAGCGACTACCATGACCTGGAGTCGGTGGTCCAGCAGGTGGAGCAGAACCTGGAGCTGATGACCGTATGGAGGGGCTGCTTTCCCTGAGCTGGGGAGTGGGTGGAGCAGCAGCAGCCCTTGGGGGGACGGCATCTCTCTTGATGGCTGGTTCCCAAGGCCATCAGTGAGCAGAGGGCCAGGGCACAGGTTCCACTGGGTGGGCTGTCTGAGTGTGGGGGTGTGGCTGGGTGGGGCAGAGGGACTATGAAGGGCAGCAACCCTTTGGGGTGGCAACAGTTCTGTATCGATATTGTGTCATCAGTGATGCTTTTTGTGTTTATTTTTTGGGTAACAGAAACGGGCTGTAAAGGCAGAAAACCAAGTCATGAAACTGAAACAGGAAATAAGTTTGCTCCAGGTAATTAGAGAAAAGGTCTTAAGTGTTTTCCATTGGTTTGTGGAGTCACATATATGTGAATTCAAGAAACAAAAGTGGAAGATCCTCTGTTGGAATTCTCCTTGTGCCCCAAGCACACGAAGGACTGAAGATCGGGACATGTGAGCTTTCCACTCGGCCTTAGATGGGGGGATACTATGGGGTCCTTCTGGCCCTGTTTCTTCTGGATGTTTCGTGTCCGGGATGGGATACAGACTTGCAGGAGTTCCTTATTTCCGTAGAGCCAGGTGCTCAGTACATTCTGGATTTAAGGGGAAGGTGTTAGCCTTGGTCTTCCTCAGGGGAGCCCCCACGGTGGGCAGGAGCCCGTTTGTGAGTGGCCGGGTCCCAGGCCACGTCTGTTCCTCTTGGCCATGGGGGTGCATTTGTTTGCAGCTGGGTTGCCTGTAGGTGCTCTCTGTTCTGCCAGAAAAGTCCTTACAGACCACTCCCCCACCACTCCCCCACCTAGGCCCAGGTCTCCAACTTTCAGCGTGAGAATGAAGCCCTGCGGTCGGGCCAGGGCGCCAGCCTGACGGTGGTGAAACAGAACACTGACGTGGCCTTGCAGAACCTCCACGCCGTTATGAACAGCGCGCATGCTTCCATAAAGTGAGCATCTGGCAGGACAGGAAGCCTCAGGACAGGCCAGGGGATGAGGCTGGCATGCCAGTAGCCATTCTGGGTGGCCCAGACTGAGGGGACCGTGACCCTCTGACCAGGCAGCTCCAGGGAGGGACCCATGTTAGGAGGACATGTTAATCCTCCAGGTTGAGGTGTGGACAGCCTGGCAGGCTTTTTAACCTTCTGCCTCCTGGCTGCCATTCCCACCTGGGAGGCGTGGACATCAACATCACAGATTTACCGCTTGCTCCCTCACCACAGGACACAGATTCTGAGTAAAGGAAATGATAGTTTCTCTCCTGTTGTTAAAAAAACAAACAAAACAATTCATAGAAGCCCCTGATTGTGGTGCTGGGTGTCGTGAGCACTTCTGGGCATGCCAGTTGCTGTCATTATTCATAATGACTGCCTATTCCCTCTGGGCTGAGCCCAGGGGGCAGTGGTGTCAGCCACACCTTGAGCACTCCCCTCAGGGGAGCCTCCCGATGAGGGGCACAGGGACCCACTGTCTCCCCTGTGACTCCTTCGCCTCGGTGCCTGTGCTGTTGCCACGGGGCAGCTCCAGGAGCAGTTCCTAACGCCTGCATTTTCATTTTAGGCAGCTGGTTTCTGGAGCTGAAACATTGAATCTTGTTGCTGAAATCCTTAAATCGATAGACAGAATTTCCGAAATTAAAGATGAGGAGGAGGACTCTTGAGAACCACTGGGGTGCCTCCAGCTGAGTGTCCCAAGTGCACCTAAGATCACCACTGCTCTATCTGACCATGCAACTGTGTCTTTCAATACAGTCTTCACCCAGAGTAAAGTGTTTATCATGGGAGACTAATATCATGACCTCAAACAGTATTATTGGCCACCACAGTAGGAGCAACTCCTGTCCATGAGTTGCACCTGTATATGGGATTCTTGGTGAAATTCCTGCTATTTTATAGACTCTGATCTGTTGGAAGAAATTTTTATAAAAGCCAGTGATTTTTTGAAAATTACTAAACATGAGAACAGCAGTTCTGTAATAAGTGTTTTCCGTTAACATCCCAGAACGTGAATTGTAAGATAAATTCAGTTGACCTCCTTGATTTTGGAAATAGAAAAACACTAAGTGAACCATCACAAAAGTGACTGACTTGGACGGACAGGGGCTTGTGCCTTTTCGCTGTCACTTGGTGCCCCTCTGGCTCATCGTTCACTCTTGCGGCCTTCGTGGGGTGGCTCCTGTGGTCAGTGGCCCACATGCGGAGGCACCACTTGGTGGATGCTGCTGTCCTCCCACAGAGACCGAGGTTGCAGGCACCCACGTTGTGAAGCCATCTAAGTGCACCTATACGCACTCTCACACCTGAGACGCTGTTCTTGGCTGGGGTTTGGCGCACACTTGGAGCAGCACCTTGCATGGTGAAGGGTGGGACTCAGGAAGCTAAAGTGTGTACGGAGTGCCTTCTGACCGCTCCCCTGCTACGGGAAGGCATGGCATGAGCTGTGTGCCTTTGGCTATTTTCCTGTAGATTTTTTTTTTTTTTTTAATAAATTTCCTTTTTCCCTCTTGTTCAAATTGACAGGTTTCTTTTTTAAATAAATTCTGAAGTTCACACACCTGTCTTTTCCTTCTGACTTAGCCAGTTTTTGTACTTGAAAGTCAGGCTACCGTCCTCTAGTGCTAGGGCATGCGTCTCTGGTCCTGTTCTAACAGGAGATTGTGCTGGCAGATGAAGCCTTCATGTTCTTGCCCCTTGGGCTCAGGGGCAGACTTAGACCACTGCTACCTGTGCCTGACCACACCGACCAACTCACTGTAGGTGTGAGAGTCATGTTGCTCTACATTTTGGAGTGGACAGATTGGATTCTAGCATCGGATCATTCTTTGAGATCACGCGGTTGAACTTTCAGACAAGGTGTTTAAACCGCTAGACACTCTGACCTTAGCTACAGGTGAAAGTATAGAGCTTTCTAGAAGTCACGAATGAGTGCGTCCTTTGGCTCGCTGCCACACACCATCTCATGTTCCTGCTAGTTGGTGAAAGCAGGTTCTGGGTTTTGTCGGAGCAGACTAAAGACAGGGTGGTGTGGCAGGAAAGTGCTGGAATGAGGTTTTTTTCTGGGTGTACACAATGGCTCTGGAGAACCCATCAAGCAGGGCTGGGGTGGCCAGGGAAGATGCCTCACCACAGACCTGCTCCTGTGCCCCAGGGAGAGAGATGGCATATTATGGGGTAGGGGGAATGTGTAGGCCAGGTCACCAAGTGGTTATGTCCCCTTCACCTGCTGGGCCTGAAGCAGGGTGGCCACCCAGAGCAACTCTCAGGTGTTGCACCCACCTTGGCCCGGTGCTGCTGTCCACAGCTGTGAGCTGAGTGGGGTGCAGTCTAGGTGAGGCAAGAAGCAGATGGATATACATGCATTTATTCTGTTTTTTGGTATACTTTTGAAGCATTCCATGGTAAAAAAAAAACAGGTATGCAATTCACAGTGACACGTGTTTGTCTACTTCTGGGTTTCCAGCCCCATGTGGACAGATCCTGGCACAATGCAGAGAATGAACAGAGGTGCCTGGTAAGCTCTCTAGGAGCAAGCAGCTTCATGGTTCCTTCCTTTCAATTCTCACTCTTGTGCCAATCCCAAGCTTCCGGCTTGGCCTCACCTGGCTCTAGGTCTTTGCCACCAAAAGCCCACCTCCTTGGTTCCCTGGACAGCTGTCACCCCCTACAGTTTTCCAGCTGACCCCTCTTCCAAGGATCAGGCCTTGGGAGGACACCGGTGACTCAGCCCCAGCTGGGTTAAGAGCCCTCTCACCTGCTCCACCCTGGAAGGCCTTGGTGGTCTGATGCTCACTAGCTCGCAGATGGGAGCAACTGTAGGCTCGTGCCCAGTCCCCAGCCCAGAGTCAGCCCTGGAGTGTCCCCGGATGAATGAATGCCCACGGTCCCCAAAGTTGTGCACAGGTAATCAGGAAGGTGAGATCTGCATGTGGGGCCCCCACTTTCTGACCTCTGGACTGGTGCTCAGTCTCGTCCACCTGCCGAGACCCAGCCTGGCCTAGGGCAGTGCTAAGCACTTGGGACAGCCTCGGTGAAAGCCTCTCAGACAGGTTTTTCTCATTGGTTGCTCAACCAAATCATAAGATACAATTGACAGGATGAAACAAGCACAGAGAGGTCCAGAGACAGCTAAAGGGCACGCGGCGGGTGGGAACCCCCTCTGACCGCCCTGCCTCGCCGGGCTTTGTGGGAGCCGGACGGTGACCAGGCGGCCCGAACCCGGAGCAGCGGCTGGGCGCCTGTCCCCGACCGGGACATCCCAAGCGGGTCTCTCTGACCTTGGAGTCCTGCGTCCGCCTCCGCCCCTCCAGAACGCGCGCAGGAAGTCCCCAAAGCGACCGCGCGAGGGCAGCTCGGAGCAGCTCGCCTCTCTATGGTCCCCGCGGGCCGCAGCGGCCGTCCCGGCATGCTCCGCGACGCAGGAGGCGGGACTTCCGGTGCGCGGCGCCCAAGTTCCGCAGCCGCCGGAAGTGTCCTGTCTGCGGTCGCCCTGGCGACGGTGCGGGCGGAGGGCGGGCGCCGGCGGCGCGGGGTAAGAGAGGGCCGCGTGGGGGGCGCAGGGGCGCGTCGGCAGCAGCGGCGCCCAAAGACGGGGCAAGTGAGGCGCGCGGGGGTCCCGACGGCCGCGGCCCCCTCCGCCCTCGCCTCTGCCCGCCCGCGCAGCTCGGGCTCTGCCGAGGAGCTTCTCGGGACTGGCGCCAGCGTGCGGTTCACACGCCGACCAGGCGGTAGCCGACCCGAGGTCTCCCGGCTAGCAAGGCCCGTGTCTGTCTCCCCAGCCGCCTCCCTCGTCCGCACACCACGGTACTGATGTACTGGGTCTGCCGGGCCCAGCACGTGGGAGGCTCGGCCTCCTGGAGGAGCGCGGCGGCTGGGGTGGGACCGCAGGTGCTGGGGCTGACGCGGGTTGTCGTGCGCCCGCTGTCTTCACGGGGAGGTTCTCTGCAGATTCTGCCCCGCGGTGGACATGCTCGCTTATTAGGAGGGAGAGATGATTGCGGGCGGAAGGGGCAGCCCCTCGTGTCAGGAAGGTCACATGTGCCCCCTAAGAGTTCACGTGTTGGAAACTTGATCTCCATTGCAACAGTGTAAAGAGGGTGGGAAGTCCTGTTATGGTAGTTGAAAGGTGGGGCCTTTGAGAGGTGGTTAGATGGTGAAGACCGTACCCTCCTGAATGGGTCGATCCATATATGGAGTAACGGGCGTGATTCTGATGGCTTTATAAGGAGGGCAAGTGACGAGGTTAGCTCTCCTGCTGAGGCCACTAAGAAGAAAACCCTCACCAGATGTGTTCTCTGAACCTTGGACTGTAAGAAATATATTTCTTTATAAATTGCCCACTTTCAAGTGTTCTATTATATGCAACAGGAACAGACTAATACAGTAGGCATGTGGCTAGTGACTCAGGACTTGAACTTGTGTCTTTGACCTTCTTTGTACTGTTCATTGCTCACCTGAGCAACATGGGGGCAGGGGTGGAGACGGGAGGTAAGAAGTGAAGCTGTCTTCGAAACACAAGTTGCCTTATCCTTCAAGGCTAGGCTTCCAGAAGAAAGCATCTCCTTCTGGCCTCCCTGGAGGAAATGGCAGCAGTGGTTGCTGCTAGTTCTGCAGATCTGGCCGGCTTTTAGCTGAGTTTGTTTTACGAGTTTACAAACAATTCAAGTATAAACAAAGTGCCATGTGCAGGAATGAGGGGAACTTGGCTGCTAATACAACTGAAAGGCGCTTATTGGTGGATGCTTTTTTTGTTTCAGTCTAGCAGAACCCAGAGTGGTGGAATTCTGGGCCTGGCTCCTGTCAGAGTCTCCAGCACGGAGAGGCCATGCCAGGGGCAGGGGAGGATGCTTCTCTTTGTTGTTTGTGGTTTCTGGTTCCTGGGCCTGTGCTTTTGCTTCTTTGGAGTATTTTTTGATAATGCTTTATTCTCTCACCCTTCTCTCATCCTAGCTTCCTTTCCCTTGCAGACTTCCCAGATCAGTATCCCTAAGAAAAAAGTGCCCTCTTTGCCTCACCAAATGTTTGTTTGTGTCAGACACTACCATGTGCCAGGTACTATTCTAAGTGTTGGAGATACAGCAGGGAGCAGTCAGAAAGCCTTGCCCATGGGGTGCTTACTTTCCAGTGCATGTGCCAGCTCTGTGCCGTGGGGAAGCAGGATGCAGCCGAAGCTGTGGTCATAGCTGTAGACTTCATGGGGGCCATGGGCCTGGTCCTCGTCCTCTAGTGACTTTGCCACTGCACCCTGCACTTTCCTCACAGGGTGATGGCTCCCTTGTGGCTTGGGCATGGGAACACAGGGACACAGTGGTCGGGCCATGTTGAGTCCATTCACTCTCCATCTGTTCTGTTCGTAGCCTCAGAGCAGACAGGAAACATTCACAGGGCTTTGGCACATGGCAGAGCAGAGAGCAGCAGTTCGTGGGGTGCAGAAGGGTGTCAGGTTGCAGCCTCAGGACCCCCCAGGGCAGGGCCTTACCCTCCCTCCGGTGAGCCTGGTGCCTCCTGTGGGACGGGATGCTGCCATCCCCTGCAGGTGCATATGTCTGGAGGAGAGTGGGATGCCAGCACACCCTTGGTTTCTAACATCTGGCAATATGTTTTGGAGGCAGGCAGAAGTCATGGATATAGATGCTGAAAGAGAGAAAATAACAAAGGAAATCAAGGAACTTGAAAGGATTTTGGATCCTACCTCCTCAAGTATCCATGTGGAGGTCTCGGGATCAAGTCTTGATTCGGATTCTGAAGCAGGTGAGCTCCCATCCGCCTGGCTCCTTCGAACATGGCTAAGAACAATCACGCCTGCCCTTGGGGCTCCTTTCTGCCACTTACACTGTGACGGTGCTGCTTGGACCAGGGTCTGTTTCTTGCCAAGACTGGCCTCTGCCTTTGCTCCAGCTAGAGCTGGCGACAGTCCCTCCTTCATTAGCTCTGGACCTGCTGTCTGAGCGGAAGCACTCTGCCTCTGCTGCCTGCAAGGGGCAGGGAGGAAGGGTCTTGTCCTCTTGCCTCAGGCTCTGGGGGCCCTCTGGGTAAGCATGCCTTGGCCTGTGACAGTTACCACAGCTCAGCCCCCCAGGATCTCTTCCCTGGGCTCATCAACAGCCCACTAGAGGGACTCTGCTGTGGAGGCCCATGCTCTCCCCTCCACACTCCCCTTGGCCCCTGAGGCATGTGCTCCCCCAATTCTGGTGCTGCCCTGACTGGACACCTGCCCACAGCCACCCCCAACCTCAGTGCCACCTCTCCCTGGGCCCAGGGCTCAGCTCTGAGGTGAACTTCTGTCTTTCTCCTGTTGTCTGGGTCTCTGCATTTGTGCCTTCTCCTCTGATGCTGCAGTTCCCACAGGACAGATCAATTTCCTCTGTGAAACCTTCCCTGATTGCCCCTCTGGTGTAGGACTTAGCATGTCATAGTCTGGTTAAGACCGTGCAGTCTGCCCCCGTGTGCTGGGGTGCTTGCTGTTAGGCTGGTGTCTTCTCCGGCTGGCTGACGCTGCCTTGGTGCGGTGCCTGCCCTGCACTTGCCACAGCTCTCACCCTGAGGTGCTCTCATTATCTCACAGCCCATGTGGCTTGCTCCCACCTGCTCTGCTCCTGTCACTGGTCACCAATACGCAGTGCTTGTGTTTCTGACAGATTCACTGCCCAGTGAGGACTTGGACATCTCTGGTCCTCCGGTCTCGGTAAGTTCTGGGCTGACCTGGCTGTGCTGCTGGGTGAGACCTGTCGCTTCCACAGTGGCCTGGGAAGGGGTGTGGTCTGAACTCCTCTTGGTTTTTCTGCATTATAAAAGTAGGAGGGTACTTCAGCAAGTTCATGGAAAAATAGAATTGAGGGCTAATACAAGTCTCATGAATTTTTTGAAGTACCCTTGCAGTGCACGTTTGTTATAAAAAATGAAACATCATAACTATGTATCATTGAAATTAAGATTGTCTCCATAAGTAACCACTGTTAACAGCGTGCTGATTATTCCTCCTGGCTTTTTTCTGAGCTCATACTAACGTGTGTTTATTTTTTGTATGATGTCATGCGTGGAAGGCAGCGAGTCCTTTACGGGGTCCTGCCCCTCAAGCTTGCCTCTCTGTGCCTCACTTTCCCAGTCTGGACAGTGGAGACAGTCACAGCACAAGTCGGTTAACATACACGAGCACCTAGAGCAGCACTTGCCATTGCTTGGGTTTGCCAGCTGTTATGAACCATTTTCATTTATTTTGGAACTTTATCTTGGAAGACTTTCACAACTTTGATACTTTTCCCAGCAAGTCAGTAGGTATGGAATTGCCTAGCTCGTAACGGCCGTGTGGCCCCCTTTGTGTGGGTTACCGAGCACGTAGTTTTGAACTTTTCACCTCCCCATGGGCATTTGGACTGTTTCCAGCTCTTGGCTTTGATGGCTCTGCAGGGACTTGCACATGCTCAGGATCTCGCCCATCTTGGCTTGCTGGTGATGGAAGTAATGCGAGCTCACGACGAGGTTCAGGCTTTACAGAAACTTTTGTTATAGCAATTGATAGCTATTTGTTTCTTCACACCAGCCCAACCCAAATACACTTCTAGCTGTTAGATTTCCTTGTGTTTTAGACGAGGAAATGTGCACGTGCTGTGCTAGGCTCTGTTCCTGAATATGAACATGCTTCTGCCACCCACCAGGGTCATTTCTTCGTTCCACATCTGGGTGGTCCCATGCTGTAGCTGCCTCAGTGTCCCAGAGGCCCAGCAACTGGAACATGGGCTTGAGGTGGGGCCATGAGGGTGGGGGCACGTCCGTATGTCCCATTTCCTTACATGCAGTTTCTGGCTTTTGACCAGGAAGAAGATAGGTGGGGTGAAGCTAGCAATGACGAGGATGACCCTAAGGACAGAGCCCTCCCCGAAGACCCAGAGACCTGCCTGCAGCTGAACATGGTCTACCAGGAGGTTATCCAAGAGAAGCTGGCAGAGGTCAACCTGCTGCTGGCTCAGAACCGGGAGCAGCAGGTAGAACAGACCCCACATCCTGCTGACACCTCCAACCCCAAGAGCCCCTCACAGCCAGGGCTCCCAGGACCAGGGCTCCGAGCTGCCTGCCCCTCTCCTGCCCTGGGTCTCTTCTCCATGGGGAACGTCGCTGCTGCTTGGCCCACAGATGGCCCTCTTGTGTCTGTCACAGGAGGAAATCATGTGGGATCTGTCTGGGTCCAAAGGCCCCAAGGTGAAGGATGGCAAGAGCCTGCCCCCGAACATGTACGTGGGGCACTTCATGAAGCCATATTTCAAGGACAGGGTCACTGGAGTGGTGAGTGGTGAGGCCTTGCTCTCGTAAGCAAGAGTTAGTGCCCCATGGGAAGGGGCTCTTGTCCCTGTAGCCTGCAGTAGGTGGTCGTGAATTCCCTTGGGTTCTTGAGGATAACATTGTTCAACCTCCTTAAAACTCTCTGCCTCATCCGTGGTGAAAATCAAGGCGTCCTTTCCTGGGTTGGGTGAGCTGACCTCTGCTGTGCGGGTAGGACATTCTGGGGCCTGTTTCCCTGTGAGGCGGCATCACAGCTGAACAGCAAGTCCTCATCCTGTGGGTCCTGACGTTGCTAATGGCAGCCCTGTCCTCCTTGTCAGCCCTCGTAGACTCGTGGGTTCCACCGTGTGGGCGGGTCATGCCCCAGAGCCATTCATGCAGCAGTAGCTTTGGGTCCGGCGGCCCAGTGCCTGGCCTTGCTCATGGGCGGGCACATGAGAGGCTGAGGGAAGCCCTGGAGGCCTAGCGTGGGTTCTTCAGGGGAGCACCCCTCTGTCTGTCCCTGCCGTGATGCTGTGTGCTCTGACAGGGGCCTCCTGCCAATGAAGATACACGTGAAAAGGCTGCCCAGGGAATCAAGGCTTTTGAGGAGCTTCTTGTGACCAAATGTAAGAGTCCAGGTCAGGCCCTTGGCACCTGTCCAGCTGAGGGACCTAGGAGGCCTTCCCCACAGTCCTGCCCTGACCCAGGGTGTGCCACCGCTCTCAGATCTCTCTTTTCTGTGGCCTCATGGGCACCTTCAGGCCCTGAATATTGAGACTGGCCACTTGACCCCCTGCCTTTCCTACAATGAACAAAGTCCTTCTGAGGATGCCGGTCACAAGAGGCAGGCTGGGGCCACCACCCCACACTTGCTCTCAGTGCCCAGTGCCTCATCTCAGAATGCCCAGCCCTGCAATCCCCGCCAGAGCTTGTGATAGGTAGGGTTGTGTTTGCTAGATGGAGGGGCCAGTGTCTGTGAGCCTGGGTCATGGCTCAGTGGCACCAGCGGGGGCATCAGACAGTGCAGCCAGTTCCTCCCTCGTTCCTCTGGAGGCGGGCGCTGATGCGGTGTCTAGCGTTTGCAGAGGACCTGGTCAGTCATAGGCACATGGGCAGCGCCAGACCCTCCCATGGTGCCAGTGCTCTTTCTTCTCAGGGAAGAACTGGGAAAAGGCCTTGCTCAGAAAGTCAGTGGTGAGTGACCGTCTGCAGCGTTTGCTCCAGCCCAAGTTACTGAAGTAAGTCGGAACCACAGGCCAGAGCACAGCCTTCCCCGGTCATCGGAGAGGTCGAGGCTGGCTGGTTCAATTCCGCTGCAGCCCTGGCCAGGTGCCCTGCCACCACGTTTAGTTGTATGGCTCAGGCAGTTTCTCTTCCCTGGGCCTCGGTTTGCCCTTGCGAAAGCGGGGACTGTTCATGAAACCTGCTTTATGTGTCTGTTGATGGGGTGGCATCACATGATCGAACCACATCACGCAGCACTGATTCGCTATCAATACCCCATGAAGATAATCAGGGTAAGAGACAAAACGCCTCCATGAGCCTGGCCTCAGGAGACGTGGCAGTACCCAAGGAAGAACCGCAGGGTGTGGTCTGCATTGGCTACTCCCTCGATGTCACAGCCAGGTCCCCCCACCTCCTGTGTGGTCTAGAGGCAGAGCTGGTACCTTTAGGACAGAAGCAACCAGGGGCAGATGGTGAGATGCCTGTGGCCAGGCCCAGGGGTCCCAGGAACTCACCTGCACCTCATGGCTTGAGGTACATGGTCAGGATTCGCAGTAGTGACAGTAGTGTCCTCAGGCTGCAGGAGAGCTGGGTTTTCCCTTCCTGGCCCGTTCTGGGAAGCAGTTATTTACTGTAGCAGCAACCACAGGCTTAAGATACAGCTTCTGTCCTCGTTGCTGGGCACAAGTTAGGACATCTGCAGACGTCTGTGTCTTCATGTGCTAGGTGCACGGCTGGGAGCTGGGATGCAGAGGTTCAGGGGGTGGGCCAGGCTCTGAGATGTTGGGGAGCCAGCGGGTAACTACCATCTGCATCAGCAAGTGCAGGGCAGCGCTTGTGCTAGACACCACTGCTCCAGTCCTCATGACAACCTGCAGTTTCTTCTATGGGTGAGGAGGCCAAGGCAGGGAGAGATCAGGCGGACTTGGATGGGAACTAAGCTCCCAGTCCCAGCTCTCCACCACTGTGCTGTTTAGGGTGCTTGGCACTGCCTGGGGGCAGCCCCAGAGAAGCAGGGCCTCAGCCCCCGCAGAGTGTGGTGTGGCCGTCTACAGCCCTCCCACTCAGCTCTGCCTTGCAGGCTTGAGTACTTGCGGCAGAAGCAGAGCAGGGCCTCCGGTGAGCCAGAGAGGCAGGCCCTGGAGAAGCAGGCCCAGGAGACGGAGAAGGAAATCCAGGACATCAGGTGAGACGGGCCTCCGGGTGGGTCCAGGGGAGCCCACAGGCTGGGCGTGACCCCAGTGCCCTTGTCCTTTCCTCCAGCCAGCTCCCAGAAGAGTCCTTGCTGGGGAATAGGCTGGACAGCCACGACTGGGAGAAGATTTCCAAAGTTAATGTAAGTCAAGGGCAGGGCTGAACCTCAAACAGCCTGCAACCCTGTTCCTTGTAGCTGGGGTGTGGGTTGGAATTGGGTGGTAAGGCCACACCGTCCCTGGCTCTTTGGCCGCCTTGACCCCTCCGGTCAAGCACATGTCTGGCAGTCAGTGGCGGCGAGGTGCTTAACAGACCCTGTCTGCTGATGGGAGGTTCCTCTTCTGAGGTGGACGGTCTCGAAGGCTCTCTGCCTTGCATTTGGAGCCGTGTCTGCAGTTGTGGCTGCACAAGGTCTGGTGAGCTGAACAGATACTGCTTACCTCTAGCTGTGGAAGCCACTGGCTGGCAGAAGAAGATCGCTCAGCCCAGAGCTGCATCTGGGTGTGCCCAGGGTTAGTGGCGCTGCAGGGCTGGGTTCCTCTGTTTGTGCAGTTTGAAGGAGGACGCAGCGCAGAGGAGATCCGGAAGTTTTGGCAGAACTCTGAGCACCCGAGCATCAACAAGCAGGAATGGAACAAGGAGGAGGTGGAACGGCTGAGGGCCATTGCGGCCGCGCACGGCCTCCTGGAGTGGCAGAAGGTCGCAGAGGAGCTGGGGGTAAGGACCGGGACCAGACCTGGGGGCCTGGAAGACCTCCAAGGGCATGTGGGTCCCGCAGCTGGGAGGTAGGGCCAGGAGGGCACGGGACAGCCTGGCTTGTTTCTTAGAGCCATTGCGTTTCTGTGTCCTGCCCCTTTCCAGGTGCAGCCCTGGGGAGGGCAGCCTCTGCACACCTCTCTGGCAGGGCCCCAGGCCTGCCGCAGCTCAGGTGTCACTTCTCAGGTCTCCCTGGCCTTCCCACAGGTCCTCCAGACCTCTGTGCACAATGGTCAATGTTTGAGTTTCATCTGAACCTATTTCCTTTCTTATTCTCAGTTGTTCTCTCTCTACATCAACCTTAGGAGTTTATTTATTGGTGTTTCAAAAGAAACCTTTTCCTAGCTGCTTTTAAGTTCTTTTGTTGTTTTTCTGAATTCCTGAGGTGAGGACTAAGTTCTTTATCTGAGCTTTATGTCTTTAATAATGAAAGCGTTTAAGGCTGCACACCTCTGAGAACAGCTTGGTGTGAAACGTTCCTATCTGTAATTTCAGTTTTCATTGCCTCTTTGAACCTGTTTATCTGGAAATGTGTTTTTTCATTTTTAAATAGTTAGGTTTCTTGGAGTCCCTGTGTGGTTATTCTTTAGTTCAAATTTTATTGAAACATGACCTGGGAAACCGATTTGTAAAATCTCCATTTTTTAAATCTATCACCTTTTTTTTATGGTAAACCAAACTAAATTTTCCAAAATTTAGTTTTTTCAGGTTCTAAGGGTCTAAGATTCTACATAAGCTTATTAAATTGAGTTTGTTGATTGTGTTACTGAATTTTGCTATCTACAATTTCAGTTCTGGAAGGATTATAACCTAATATAACAATATTAAAAATCAGTTCCTCCTTCATGTATTAAAGTGCTGTGTACACATGACTTTGGTACACGTAGCTTCGTGATTGTGGTCACTTGCTAAATTATGTTCTTAAGACAGGCCGCTCACCTCTCTATGTGCCTCAGTCTTTTACCCCGAGTCCTGTCTCACCTGCAAGTGTCACCACACCTGTTTTTACTTGCGTTTTCCTGCTGTTTTTCGTTTTCTGTTTTTACCATCCCTTTATTTTCAGCCTTTTTAAAAATCGCCCTCTTCAGGTGTTTTCCTGAAAGCAGCATGCAACTGGATTTTGTTTTCCCACCCACTCAGCCAGTCTGTGATCCGCCGGGAGAGCGTGGTCTCCCCGTGCTCGGCTGTACCGTGGGCTCCCGGCTGCCGCCTTGAGTCCGGCAGGGCACGCTGTGCCTCCTCGCCCACCTCTGACTCTGTTTCACTGGTTTGAGGAAGCTATAAGTTGTTGTTTTCCTGATTAATTTTGGAAATTTTGCTGTGCTTTCCATTTTGTTACTGGCTTTTTTCTTCTCTTGGAACGTGTAGACATGCTTCTCTATTAATATTTGTTTTGGTACCGGCCAGCCACCAAAACAAACACACAGACAAAATGAAGGCAGGACACCAGCCGTTTGCCCCCCGCAAGGCTCTTCTTCCTTCCCGAGAGTCACTTTTGGGCCTGGTGGTGCTCGCTCCAACCTCACCGAGCACTGCTGCTCCTGATGCCCCACGAAGGGCCCGGGGCTCTGGAAGCCCTGCCCCAGCCCAGTGCTTCCCCTCTCCTGATGCTCCCTCAGAAGCCTGGGGTGGCCTGATGCTGCTTTTATTAAGGCGTAATGCTGTCTTTGCTGCTGACCAGTTGGATGCCTGGCAGGTTCAGAAGGGTGTGAGATGTGAGGAGGGGTCTTTTATCTTCACTAGTCAGGAAGCCGCCCACTGTGGGTGCAGGTGGGAGAGCAGGGTCTTCTGAATCCTGAGCTGAGTGTGTCGACACACACAGAAAACACCCTGCATGGGTTTAGGATCTGGGTACGTAGTACATCTTGGGCTGAGAAGGATCACCCGGCAGCTAACAGCCCAAGGCAGTGGTGATTTTGTGGTGAGCAAGTCTCAGGGTGACCTGTGTTGTAACACACTTAGGAAGAATTTGGTTGGGAAGAAAACCTCAGAAGCAAACCTCGTTGCTAACTAAGCAGCTGCACATGTTCTCTGTAAGTCAAGAGCTTGCTTTAGGAGAAAAGAGTTCAAACCACATTAATCAGCTCTTGGGAAGTGCCTTTCCCATAAGGAGGTGAGCGAGGGGACAGATTTGGGCAGAAACAGGTACTGTGCAGACCGAGGGATTATGTGCTGAACAGAAGCATGTGTGGATGCTGGGGGAGCATCACCTGGAGTTGCCCTTCATGAGGGCGTCTCCTGAGACATGGACACCACACCAAGGACTGTCCCAGCACATGCCCCCGACCTCCTCACTGCACCCAATGAAGACTTCAGAGAGACCACCCCAGAGCTCGAGAGTTAGAAGGTGTGAGCAGCTCCTGCCCCGCGGTGGAAGTTCCCTTCCATCGAGTATTTGAGTTTGCAGTGCGGTTTTGGTGTCAGATAAGTTAACGGCCGTTGCCAATGTTTAATACAGTGTTTTTAGGTATAATGTGTAGCCCTTTCTCAGCTGGCCTTTCCTGGTCCTCTGTAGCAGGTCGTGTCTTCCCACCACAGAGTGCTGTCCATGACCCCACAGGAGGCGGGCAGGAGGAGAGCGTTGGTCTAGGGAGGTGTGTTCTGTGTGGCTCTTGGGCCCACCTGCCCCTGGAGCTCGCTCAAAGCCGGGTCTGCACAGCCCCGCGCACAGGGCGAAGCCCAGTAACACCCTTTGCTTTTGTCTGGGCCCGAGAAGACCAGCCGCAGCGCCTTCCAGTGCCTGCAGAAGTTCCAGCAGCACAACAAAGCCCTGAAGCGCAAGGAGTGGACGGAGGAGGAGGACCGCATGCTCACCCAGCTGGTCCAGGAAATGCGGGTCGGGAGCCACATCCCCTACCGCAGAAGTGAGTCTGCGCCCGCACGCGCCCTGCACGGTTCCCAGGCTGTCACAGGGCTCTGAGGCCTGAGGCCTGAGGCCCTGCATGTGGGAAACACAGACTTGCGGAGGCAGCTCGCTGTCACAGTTATGAGAGGTGGGAGGGAGAGTAAGGGTCCCAGGCGTGCCACAGTCAATTCTTGGCAATTAGAGTGACTCCCTTCTGTGTGACCCGTCTAGGAGATGAGCCCCTAAGGCCCTCTGTCCTTGGCTATCTACTATGTGGAGAGCCTGTGCCTCAGCACCCACAAGGCCCCTCTCTCTCCCTAGTTGTCTACTACATGGAGGGGAGAGACTCCATGCAGCTGATCTATCGGTGGACCAAGAGCTTGGATCCCAGCCTGAAAAGGGGGTTCTGGGCCCCAGAGGAAGATGCCGTAAGTTGTGGACCCGAGGAGAACTGTGCCCTGGGAAGTTCACCTGGCTGTCTTGTGTGTTGCTGTGCCTGATGTTCCCTTCTTCAACTGACTGCGTTCAGGGTGGGGAGGCTGTGGCTGAACGTATAGAGGCACATTTGCCTGCTTGTCCCTTCCTGCAGAAGTTGCTTCAAGCCGTTGCCAAGTATGGGGAGCAGGATTGGTTTAAAATCCGGGAAGAGGTGCCAGGTAGGAGCGATGCCCAGTGCCGAGATCGGTGAGTTGCACAGTGCTGGACAAGGGAGGGGCTTGCTTGGGGCACTTACGAGGTTTGCTGTTGCATAGGCCGTGAGGCAGGCTAGGTGACAGTGGCCCAGGAGGGATTCACTGTCACAGCAGGGGGGTGTGGTCCTTGGGGGCTTCATGTACCAGGCTTGACCCACCTGGGCAGCAGAATAAGCTATCTTTTTCCAACTCAGATTTACATTGGTGTTACTTGTCGGCCAAAAGCAAGGTGCAGGCTGCATTTGAGGTGGCTCCCTGTACGCCAGTTTTCCTGACCCTTGTCAAAATCCTTTCCCCAAATCCCTGATGGGAAAAGCCCTGGGCAGGCAGGAGCCACTCTTTCTTTATTGAGGTGTAGCTTGCATACCGTGCAATTTGTTCATTTGTAGCGTGCAGTTCAGTGGTTTTTAGTGTCTTTATTAGCTTTGCAGCTGTCACCTGATCAATTTTAAAACATTTTGATCACCCCAAAAAGGAACCCCACTCAACAGCAAAAACCAGCTTAATCCAGAAGTGTGCAAAGCACTTGTAAAGATCTCTCTCTGAAGAAGACATGTGCATGGCCAGTGCGCACGTGCAGAGACGCTTGACGTCATTAGTCAGAGGAAAATGCAAACCAGACCACAGGGAGACACCACCTCACACTCATTGGGGTGGCTGTTATTTAAAAATAAAACATAAGGAGAAGGACATGCGCTGGTGTGGATGTGGAGAAGTTGGAAGCCTGATGTGCTCTTGGGGAACGTAGATGGTGCCACCGCAGCGGAGAGCACTGTGGTGGAAAGCTCAACACAGAATTATACCCCAGATAACTGACAGGCATAAAACCCAAAAGAACTGAGAGCAGGGGACGCAGATGTCTTTACATGTTCATAGCAGTATTACTCACAACGGCCAGAAGATGGTAACAGCCCAAGTGTCCATTGGCAGGTGAATGGGTAAACAAAATGTGGTGTACGCAGACAGTGGAATGGTATTTAGCCTTAAAAAGAAGTGAATTTCTAGTACATACTATGTTTCCATAAAGTCTGATACAACGTGGATGAACCTTGAAAACGTTATGAGCATTCATGTACAAGTTACCTTGAAAATATTATGAGCATTCATGTACAAGTTTTGTTTTTGTTTTTGTTTTTTGGTGGCTGCCTGGTACAGGGATCCGCCCCCTTGACCTTGGTGTGACAAGACTGTGCTGTAAGCAGCTGAGCTAACCGTCCAGCCCATCATGTACACGTTTTTATGCAGACGTATATTTTCACTTCTGCCAGGTGTATCCCTAGGAGTGGAATTGCTGGGACAAGTGGTATCCATAGGGTTTGGATCCCCTTACCGGCCAGCTGCCAGAAACAAATAAACAAAAAACATACCCATGCAAATACTGTGTTTAACCGTTGAGGAACTGCCAAACTGTTTTCCAGAATGGTTGAGCCATTTTATATTTCCACCAGAAGTGTGTGAGTTTCAGCTTTCCACATCCTCGCCAACACTTGTTACTGTCTGTCCTTGTGGCTGCAGCCGTCCTGGTGGGCGTGAAGTGGTCTCTCCTTGCGGTCTTGATGTGCGTTTCCCCGACAGCTGCTGACGCTGAGCATCTTTTCATGTGCTCATTGGCCTTTTGTACATATATCTCTTTGGATTAATGTCTGTTTGGATCTTTTGCCCATTTTTTAAATTACTTGTCTTTGTATTATTGACTTGTAAGGTTTTTTTTATATATTCCAGATACAAGTTCCGTGTCAGATATGTGACTTAAAAATATTCTCCCAATCAAGATTATACAAATACTCTTTTACTTTCTTGATGGCGTCCTTCTAAACACAAAAGTTTTAAATTTTGATGAAGTCGAGTTTATCTATATTTTTCCTTTGTTGCTTGTGCTTTTGGCGTCATGTCTAAGAAACCATTGCAGAACCCAGGACAGCAGCAGGAGGTATCTTAGCATCTAAAATGTCCCTTTGTTTTCATGTCACTTTCAGATATCTCAGAAGATTGCATTTCAGTTTGAAAAAGGGACGATGGAATTCACAGGAAGAGGAGCAGTTAATTGAACTGATAGAAAAGCACGGTGTTGGTGAGTTGCTGCTGATGTGTTTGCATGCTGTTCCTGCTGGCCTTGAGCTCACAGCGAAGGTTTGCAGACACATGGGAGCTTCCTGGCTTGCTTCAATACCAGGCTGCCTCCTGTGACCAGCTCTCTCCTGTCTCACTTTTCACTGTCTTGACAGATGGCAGGGTTTTCCCATATTGCAAACTAATGCATATTCATTATGTAAAAATTTGGTATGCAAAAAGAAGAAAAGTATGTAATGAATCTCATCACCCAGAGATAACCACTGTTAGCTGGTGTACACCTGCTCACTCTTTTCTCTGCAGGCTGCTTTCCTAGGAAAAAGCAGCTTTTAAAAAATTGAAACATTGTGTGATCTGTGTCATTAGTTGTGCTGTCTGTCACGAATATTCTTCTGTGTCTTCACACATTTTGGGTTCTGCCGCCATCGTTTTCTCTCTGTTGCCAGTTTTTTTCTTTCTCTCCACCCTATGTCGTCACTGTTTTTGGTGGCCGCATTGTGTTCCCCTGAGGAGCAGCACATAGATTATCCAGTCAGCCTTCTGTTGGTGGTCGTTTAAATTATTTCCCATTTTTTGCTATAGGGCTGGAATGAACTGAGTGTTTTGTAGGTAAATCTTTGCTTATATTTGTAATATTTCCTTAGAATAAATCCTAGCTGTGGGATTGCCAGGTTCAAAGACACGCAGAATACTATGGCTTCTGCCACATGTTGTCAGCCTGCCCTATAAAAGTGAAGCACCGGCTTTCCTCCTGCTGGCACCATCTGAACAAGAACATGAATCACTGGAAAGGTCTGGTTTAGAAGCCCGGGTACAGCACACGTGCTGGGGCCATGTTTATGTACATATGGATGATTTTCCCTTCTTGGTCATACGTTTGCCAGAGCTTTCCTAAGAGGCTGATTATCCACTGAGAATCAGGTGCTGCAAAATTGGCAGCATACCAACGCACCTGGCACCCGGCTTCTCGCCGAGCAGTGTGAGGGTCTGCAGGAAGCTCCATGTGGTGGGGCCCAACAGGTCTTCAGGAGAGCAGCAAGCACATCCTGCGGAAGAACCTTCTGCCCCATCTGGCAAGCTTTGTTGTCAGGGACTATGTGTGACGTGCTTTCCCTGTGGTCTTTGCTTCTGTAGGTCACTGGGCAAAAATCGCTTCTGAACTACCCCATCGGTCAGGCTCCCAGTGTCTGAGCAAGTGGAAGATCATGACTGGGGTGAGGCATTTGTTTCCAGAGCTTTACCAGAAGTCACACAAAAGGTCTCGTCACCTGTGCGACCCATTGGGGAGGATGAGGGAAGGAGGGCGTGCGGCTGCCATCCTCCCTACAGCATTCCTGCCTGGGGCCCCAGAGCTGGCCCATCTTCCTGTTGGCCTTTGTTGGTGAACCTGGGTGGCCGAGGCCTGCAAGTGGCCCTTTCCTCCCCTCAGAAGAAGCAGAGTCTCCAGAGGCGGCGGCGGAGGCCCCGTTGCAGTGTCCGGTGGAGCTCCAGCAGTGGCAGTAGCGGGGACAGCAGCAGCGGCGGCAGCAGTGGCAGCAGCGGTGGCAGCAGCAGCAGTAGCAGCAATGAGGACTCAGAGACAGAACAGGAGGAGGCCCGGGAGGCTGACCAAGTGCTGCCATCCCCGCAGTATGTGGTCCCAGACATGGACCTGTGGGTTCCTGCCAGACAGAGCACCAGCCAGCCATGGAGAGGAGGGGCAGGGGGCTGGCCAGGATACCCTGCTGCCTCCTCCGGCCCTTCTAAGTGGTCCAGTATTGCCCACGGTGACAACAGGGCAACTTCTGCCACCACCTTGGCTCCTGGAGAGGAGACCAGCCAGGCACAGACCCGGTGTGGGACTCACAGCACCCTCCTGAGAGGTGTCCAGTACCCACGTGTGGCAGACACTCACCCAGTGAGCGGGGAGGAGCCAGCCTGCGAGGTGAGCCCCAGGCCCCCAGATGCAGGTGCCAGGGAAAGGGGTGCCTGTGCTCTCGGGGGTCCCCACAGCTGGCGCTTGGGGATAGCGTAGCAGCTTGGTCCCTGGGTGTAGAGCAGACAGCGCTCGTTCATGAATGTTCTGCTTCTGTCTGTTTCAGGAGAGGTGTGCCCAGGGCCCAGCCTTCTTCACTGAGGCTGGCAATTTCCATTTTCCCAACTGGTTTGCTTTCAGAGCCACGTAGGAGAATTGCTTCAGGGGCTCTGCTAAGTGGGCACTTAGACTTGGAGGCATTTATGAAACGTTTTGTCACCAAGCTGGGGGGAGGGGGCGGGGCCCAGCTCTAGTCATGTCCGGAGTAGCAGCTTGGGTTGAACAGGCTCGTCTATGCTGGGAGTTGTGGGAGGGGATGGTGGCCCCTGAGGCAGCTGGGCAGAGTACATGTCCCTTGGTGCTGATGCCACTCAGGCTAGTTTCTCCCCAAGGCTGGAAGCCTGGACTAGAGAGGATGCTGCTGTCAGCCTGAGGAACTGGCTGGGAGACGGGAAGACCCCGTCAGTCTAGTGGGATCCAGGCCCTGGAGACCCACCTGTCTTCCTCCTCTGGGGGAGGATCTGCCTGAGGATCCCACGGTGAACCTTTCCCAAGTAGCAAGGGGTCTGCATAGTATGTGCTTGGGGGTCTGGGCAGGGAGGTGTCCAGAGCAGTACAGATGTCAGCTCTTGTGCCGGGGCTTCCCACACAACCAGCATCATATGCTCTTCGTCAGGATGGGAAGCGTCTGCTGAAGGTGCCCCTGGAGACCGTGCTGAGGGTGCTCAGGACCAACACAGCCAGTCGGAGCCATGCACTGGTGAGGCCCGCCCTGGGCTCCCCCCGCCTGAGCACACATGCACACATGCACACACGGCTACCACCCCACTCCCTGCTCTGGTCTGACCTCCCTTCCGACCAGACACTGAAGGAAGTGGAGGACAGCTGGCCAGCCAGGCAGGGTTCACTCCAGGTAGCCGGGCTTTGCCAGCAGGCCCAGCTGCCTTTCTCCTCCCTGCAGAAGGAGAGGTTGAGGCAGTCCTCCCTGCCTAACCCACCCCTGGAGATCACCCCTGGTGACAGAGTGACTGGGCACCCCAGGCAACGGCTGTGGCACGGAACCTTCCAGAATGGGCAGCGGCGTCGGAGACATGCTCTGCACCAAAGGCTCCTTGAGCGCAGGCTTCTGCTGGCTGTGACTCCCTGGGTGGGTGACATCCCCCTGCCCTGCATGCAGGCTCCCCGGAGACCTACTACAGTGCAGACTCGAGGTACTACCGGGGCTCCTTTGGGAGCCTCCTGGAGGGTGGGAGCGGGGATGAGTGCATCCTGCTTAGCACATGGTGGTCAGTTAGGGAAGTGGCCTCAGCAGGGGAGCCTGTGCAGGGCGGACCACACCTCTGGTCAGGTTCCCCGGCGAGGGCTAGAAGCACCTGTCCCCAAGGTTTAATGACAGCCAGTTGGGGGCCAGCCTTCCCTCTCTGACCTCACCCTTCTTCCTAGACTGGGAGGGGGCGGCTGAATTTGTTGTTCTTTGGGTGGTGAAAAGTTTCAGGGAGACCCACCCTTTGGTCATCAGTGGTTGTGTGGGGCCAGTGCCAAGGCCTCTCCTCCCGTCCCTGCCAGCACCCAGTCCTGAGGGCTCTTGGGGACCCCAGGAAAGCGGCTTCCTAGCTGGAGCCTCTTTCTGCATGGGCCCTTGTCCCCAGCCGATGGCGTCAGGAAGCAGCTGCAGCACGCCCGCCTGGCCAGCACCCCGGTGTTCACGCTGTTTATTCAGGTAAGCCACCTCGAATGACCAGAGCAGAGCTTGGTTTTGTTTTACTTTGTGGGTTTTTTGGTGAAGTTTTGAAGTTTGTAGTAGACGTACTCCTTACAGTTTAATTATCTAAAGTTTTCAGTCCTTGAAAACGTACTTTCTGTGATCTACAACTTTCAGCAAATTAATGTGGAAGGGGCACCTGGCTGTTTACGTTCGCTGCCACCATTGGGTTAAACAGTGTCCTGGGAAGATGGGGAGCGTTGGGGACCCCTGTGTCCGTGGACGATGAGGGCGTGGGGGAGAGGCAGGAGTGAGGCCCAAGGACCCAAGCCCACTCTGAGGCGTGAGGGAGGCCATCACAGCCTCGCAGGGATGCCCAGGCTCTGGCCAGAGCTTCTGGGGCTTTGGATCTGCTCCTGAGAGCAGCTGCAGTCAGGGCTTGCCTCCCCCCACTGAGGATGCCCTAGGCATCTGGGCCCTGTGGGGGACTGTGAGGGCCTGGGCGGGAGCTGTTTCTATCATGCGTGTTCCTCAGCTGTTCCAGATCGATACTGCTGGCTGCATGGAGGTCGTTGGAGAGAGGAAGGCCCAGCTGTCTGTACCGCTCCAGAGTAGTGCTGGGGACCTGCCACCACATCTTCAGCAGGTACGGTGCTTAGGGTGAGAAGCAGAGGCTAGTGTCCAGCCAGGGAGTGTGGCTATGCCAGGCTCTTGCAGCGGAGTGGGGCGGTCCCCCAGAGCATCCCCTGCCTGCCCTGAGCTCTGTCTGTGCAGGGGCCCAGAGCCCTGCTGCGCTCTGTCTGTGCAGGGACCCAGAGCCCTGAAGGGCTTTGCAGCGAGTCTGAGGCAGGTGTAGGTCCGGATGACACTGAGGCGTGCCTGGCTGCAGAGCCTGTGTCTCCCCCGTGACGCTGCCAACCCACCCCAGGCAGAAGCGGGGAGCTGGGGTGCTGTCTGCTGCAGGTACCATCCTTCTGGGGCAGGCACCTGGTTCTTGTCCTGCTCCAGACCCAGTGAGCTCAGGCAGTGGGAGCCTCACCCTGGAACTCCGTTGCCAGGGGGATGGGCAACAAAATGGTCTTGCCAGTCTGAGGGCCATACATCAGCTCTGGTGACCCTGGCCACAGGACTCTGCCCCCAGCATCTGCCTGCAAACCCCACACTGCCTTGACTCCCCGATGAGCTCTCAAGGTGCCTTTGGGGTAGAGCTGCATCAGGAGGAGGCATGAGGCCCAGTGTCTGCCAGCAGCACCATGCTCTCTGCCATGCCAAAGCCCCTGAGTTCCATGCAGAAGCATGGGGGAGCCAGCTCTAGCACCAGGGGCCTTGTCCCCACTGCAGGGGAGTGGCGAGGGATGGTCTGAGTGTGGCAAAAAAGGCTCTAGGCCCATGAGGACACCTTGAAGTGCCGACTCCTCTCCCTTCTTTTTCAGGGGCCCTCGAGTACCCAGAGCACCCCAGGTACAGCCCCTATGCTGCTCTCTTTATTTTGGTGTGGAACGGACTAAACCTGCCGTGGCTTTGAGCTGAAACCTCCTAGCATCGTGGGGGCACGAGCCTGGTCAGGCCAGCGTGGGGTTCCTTGGGTTCTCACTGGCTGGCCTCCAGGCTTCCCCAGCACAGACCACCTCTAGCCAGGGATGCTTTTGCTGGCAGCTACAGGTCTCCTCACTCTCCAGGCCAGCTGGGGTCCCGAGGGGACAATGTTTTCTCAGGCAAGGAGGGGAGTGTGGTAGTGCCCAACAGTCCTGGTTTTGAAGGTGTTCAGGGTTTAGGGGCTGGTATTGGATTGGTAAGAAACAGGCTGGGCTGCCCAGGGTGTACCCTTCCCTGGCAGTGACTGAGTGTTGGGGTTTGGGGTGATGTGAGTAGGGAGACCTGGGGCATGCAGCTGGAGCCCCTCTTGGCTCTGGACCCAGGCTCCTGTGTCCATGCTTCCAACAGCTACCTGCTGCGTGAGCCCTCCTGATGAGGGCGGGTGAGGGGCTGTCCCTGGACCTGGAGCTTGTAGTCCAGTGTGGGTGTCTGTCCTCCCTGCAGGCCGCCTCCTCCCAAATGTGCCAGCTCGAGGTGCTGCAAAGAGTGCCAGCCACAAAGGGAGCAGAGGGCTGGAGTCTTGCCAGGCCAAGTCCATCCCGTCCCAGGTGCCCCTGCCAGCTCCATGCGGCCCCCGGCCCAAGCCTAAGACTGTGTCAGAGCTGCTGCGTGAAAAGCGGCTTCGGGAGGCCCGTGCCAGGAAGGCTGCCCAGGGCCCCACAGTTCTCCCACCACAACTGTTGATCTCCTCGCCTGTGATCCTCCAGCCGCCTCTACCACCAGCCCCCCATGGCTCCCCAGCTCCTGCTCTCTCAAATCCAGCACTCTCTGGGCCTGAGGCCCCCACAGTGGCCAGTCCCTGTGCTCCTGGCTCCTGGCAGAACGTTGGGACTTCAGCCAAGGACAAGAGACCCGCCACCCTGCAAGCCCTGCTCCCCTCTTCTACCTCCACAGGGGCCGAGGGCACAGCGTCTGCTGCATCCAAAACCCCTGCCCTGGGCCCCGGTCATGTCCCTGTGAGCTGTTGTCAGCTGGGACAGTCTCAGGCCCCTACCACATCCCAGAAGCAGGGCCTGCCCAAGGTTCCAGCCTTCCTCCCTGCAGCCCCCAGCCCCACTCAGCTGCCCATCCAACCCCTCAGCCTGACGCCAGCTGTGGGCATACACAGGGCTGGATCACACATGGTGGCCAACATCCCCCTTCCTGTCACTTGGGTGCTCACAGCCCAGGGGCTGCTACCTGTGCCTGTGCCAGCCGTGGTGGGCCTTCCCAGGCCAGCAGGGACTTCTGACCCCACAGGGCTGCCAGTGACCCTGCTGCCTGCCCGGACTGAGACTCGGGTGGCCCAGAGCCCCAGGGACATGGAACCAGACCTTTCCTCCAGGACAGACCCCTCGACTCCTCCTGCAACACCCACCTCCCAAAGTCCTGTAGAAGTGGATGGTGACGTGGCCCAGGCAGCCAGGGAGACGTCTGTGCCCAGACCAGCCTCCCAGGCCAACCACCCTGCAGCAGAGCCGACCTGGTCCAGCCCAGGCACTGGCCCAGGGAGTGGTCCAGGAGGGACACTGGCGTCACCCTCAGGGACACAGGAGCCCCCAGGGCTTCTGGGCCTGGAGAGGCAGCCCCTGCCCCGCTCTGAGAAGGGAGCACTGGACCTGGGCCTGCTCTCCCAGGAGAGTGAGGCAGCCACTCGAGAGTGGCTAAGAGGCCAGCAGGGGGTGTGTGTGCCTCCCCTGGGGAGCAGGCTGCCCTACCAGCCCCCTGCCCTGTGCAGCCTGCAAGTGCTGTCCAGCCTCCTGCTCCACAAGAAGGTCTTGGAGCTCAAGGCTACCTCCCTGGCAGCCGGCCACTTGGCTGGGGGCAAGGCTGAGCCCCAGGCCAGAGCTCTGCAGGCCTCGCTGGGGATGGTGCGGAGACAGCTCCAGGACAACCCGGCCTACCTCCTGCTGAAAACACGATTCCTGGCAGTCTTCACTCTCCCCGCACTCCTGGCCACCCTGTCCCCCCATGGTGTCCCCACCACCCTGTCAGCAGCGACAGTGGTGGGCCCCGAGAGTGAGGATGAGGACCTCGTGGACGAGCTGGAGCTCCCTGATGGGGACAAGCAGCTGGGCTGCACAGCAGACAGGGCCCAGGCAGAGCCAGCAGCCACGATCCCTGTCCAGGTAAGGGGTCACCGAGCCCCAGTCCTCCTTTCCCTGCTATGCCAGCCTGCCCGGGCAGGAGAGCCGGCTGCTGGGTTTCTCACAGGAAGAGGTTGGCTCCAAGCCTGCCTAGTCGCATATAGACTGTACAGAAGGTGCCTTTTGGGTAGTGTGCAAAGTATCAGAAGAGGGTCCTCACTGGCTGCTCGTGCACAAGCCCTGGCGCCTCCTGCCGCTGCTGCCCGCGGCCTTGTCTGAGGGAAAAGCTCAGGGAGCAGAAGCTGACCTGGGCTCCGTGTTGCACTCCCCCCACGCACATACTCCTGGGGTGGGCACCTGCATTCATCGCCACACTGCTGGAGCACAGAGGTCTCTCCCAAGTGTCACCTCTGCACATTAGAATTTTCTCAGCTCCATAGGAAAGCCATTTTGTTTGTCTCCTGATGAGAACCCTGGGGTTAGAAGTGTGTTGAACCATGTTCCCACATCCTCTGTGGCTGTGACCAGGGAGCCCAGCAAGGCCGCCGCCTCCCCCGTTGCCAGGAGCCCCCCCAGGGAATTTGTGCCAAGCCAGTGAGGCCATGAGGCCCGTTGGAGGGGTAGCAGTGCCCTTGTGGCAGCCTCGGGGCTGCGGTGGGTGGCTCTCCCTGAGAAGCCCCAGGAGCAGATCCTCCCCCACTGGGGCGGCCTGTCGTGTCAAGACATGTGAGGAGCGGCGGGAGGGATGCTCAGTGGGGAGTCCCAGGGCATCCTGGGCTGAAGTGAGGTGGAGGACACTGCCCCAGACAGTGGACCGCCAGAGCCTGGACAGTGAGGGGAGACTCCTGTGCCCACATCTGCGCGGCCTCCCTGGCTCCGGTCCCACTCCTCAGTCGCCGCGCCTCTGTTCCTTCTCCCATCGGGGCAGGAGACTGACTGTAGGGGGATTGCTTAGAGGGGGCTGGAGCCCCCAAGGAAGGGAGAGGCAGCAGAGAAACAGCCACCACCTGTGGCCCCAGGAGGACCTGTCATGGCCCCTGCTGCGAGGACTCAGCTCATCTGGAGCTTGCCCATCCTAGGCAGGACCGGGTGTTAGGGCTCGGGGGATGCTGTGTCCTCGGGGGCCCCTCTCCTTACTCTCCACCCTCATCCCCACTCATCGTGGCTGGGGAGTTACTTGTCTCCCCCGCCTGGATTTTGTTCCAGGGAGCCCCAGATTCCAGCAAAGGCTCTTCCCCCTCCTACCTGGATACTTCCGACGACCTTGATGTGCTCAGAACCCGGCATGCCCGGCACATCCGGAAGCGGAGGCGGCTGGTGTGAGCAGCTGGGTGAGTGGTGGGGGGCCACCCCTGCAGCCAGGAAGAGAGAGCGGTGACCAGAGGACAGAGGGGCCTTCCCTCTGCCCTGCACTGGGAGCACAGAGCCAGCTGCTTTCCTACAAGCCAGGTGGGCCAGGCCCTGCCCTCAGGGAGCTCATGTTAGGTGCGCCGGGGGTAAGGCCAGCCGACTGGGCATATATGGGCCTCTGGGGGCAGGTCTGGGGTCCTGGAGATCCTCCTAGGAGAGGGACATTTGACCTGCCCTCCCCCTCGCCCTCCAGACTTACCCCTGCCTCTTGCATGTCCTGGCTGCGCTTGCCTCAGGGCCTTTGTGCTGCTGCTCCTCTGTACTGGTGTCCCTCTGGTGTGCGCCCCCCCGATGGCCTGTCTGCGTAGTTGTCTCCTGTCCCTCGTGAGCACGAGCCCATAGCGGTGCACTTTGCTCTTGGCTGCTGGGTCCCCAGTGCCTGCAGGCCCGCAGCATGTGCCAGTAGAATTTGTGACACCAAGACCTGAATGGGGGAGAGTCCAGGTCACCAGGCCCCAGAGGCAGGAACGGCTCCTTTGACCACAGGGGATGCCTGGGATGGTCCAGTGGCCTTCTTTGCACTCCACCCTTGGGCCCCAGCACCTGTCCTCAGGGTGGCCCTCCTCGTGGGCCATTGGGGGCAGGGCACAGGTGGACTGGAAGGTAAACATCCAGGCCTTGCTCGGCACCACCTTCCCCCACGTGGCACAGTGCCAGCTTTGGTTCCTGAACCTTGACAGCGCTGTCCAGGGGGTCGGGCTGGGTGTCAAGGGTGCCCCCACTATCGGGGTGTTGTTATGTTTCAGGATGAGGACTCCCCAGGGCCTGGAAGCCCACTGCTGCTGCTGTCAAGAAGCAGGGCCCATACCTGCCCCAGGAGCCCAACACCCACCCTGCAGAAGAAAGCGGCCGGAGGCAGGGGAGGCTCTGCAAACATTGACCATGTCATCACAGGGGCTTGGCTGGTCCCTAAGGGCAAATCCGAATGTTTGAAAGAATAAAGTAAATGTTTTATTTTTTACTTAAAAAGCAGGATATAGGCTCTTGCAGTTTTGCTGTCTTGAGGAGATACTGAGCTGTTGTGCCCAGAGACCCCACCCTGCTGGGATCAGCCACCTCCCAGCGCCCAACCTGTCCTGGCACATTCAGCTTGGGGGACCTGAGGGATGCCAGCTGGCTCAGCCACTGGGTCCTCGTTGCTGACTGCTCCCTGGGCCATGGGCCTGGCCCTCAAGCCCAGGGATCCTGGGCCAAGGAAAGGAAGTAAAGAAGCAGGCTTCTGAACATCTCATGAAAAGTGTTTGTGGCTCTGTCCTTCAGACCCCGAGCAGGAAGCAGTCCAGGGCCCTCCCCAGCCGGCTGCAGCCCTCCTGCAGCCACCCAGACCACAGAGGCCAGCCTCAGGCCGGTTCCCTGGAACCAGCAGCCAGCGGGCTGCCCACAGTCACGAAGCGATTCCTTCCTTTTGCAGGGGCATTTCTTTGGCATAAGACCGAGTCCTGACTCTGCCTCTGTCCAGCTCCCTTTTTCTTTTTTTTTTTTAAAGATGACCGGTAAGGGGATCTCAACCCTTGACTTGGTGTTGTCAGCACCACGCTCTCCCAGTGAGCGAACCGGCCATCCCTATACAGGATGCAAACCCGTGGCCTTGGTGTCATCAGCACCGCACTCTCCCAAGTGAGCCACGCGCCAGCCCCCAGCTCCCTCCTTTCTTAGCCCCCATCTCAGCGACCCTCGGTGTCCTGTGAGCTTCATTCTTGTTGCGTGCTCAAGGTTTTTTCATTTTTTTATTATGGAAAATGTCCAACACACAGAAATGAGAGTAAGTGTGCACATCCCTCATCTTCATCCCCAGCTTCAGCAGCGATCACCAAAGGGTCCACTCGTGCCTGCGCCCCGCAGACCGCACGCTCGCCGTTCATGCACAGTCTGACTCGCTACTGTGTGTGTGTGTGTGTGTTACTTTGTGCCTGGTACTGTTAACTAATTTCTATTTTTCCTTGTGGCTTTCTCTGACCTATGGGTTACTTAGAGGTTTGTTATTGAATTTCCAGATATGTAGGGATTTTCCAGATATCTCTGTTACTGATTTCCATTTTAATTCTGATATGATCAGAGAACATGACATTTTTATTCTTAAGAACACACATCCAAGGAACACCCCATTACCCTGTTTTACAAATGCCAACGCGGGGTTGTTGAGGTCTTGGCACAGGCTTACCCATGGGGTGAGAGCACAGCCCCAGCTGGCACCCACTGTGGCAGTGGGACCCCGGGATCCCACTCGCCACTTGCCCATGCTGCCAGCTAGGAGGCCTGGGGTGGGGCACAATCCCAGGAGAATGGCTCCCCCAAGCTGTACATGGGGTCTGGCAGGGTGTCTAACTGCCCTCAGTGCTGTATGTGGGGCCACAGAGGCCAGCAGGAGGGCCAGGCTGTGGGCCAGGAAGCAGACAAGAGCCCCTGGGCTGAGGTCAGAGGCCAGACAGGAAGGGAGCGGCCAGGTGAGCTGCGCCAGCATCCCGCCCTTCCCGCCCGGCTGCTCCTTCCTGGCGGCTGTTGCCCCAGCCTGGCAGGCGGCAGCTCGGTTCAGCAGCCGTGTGGGGTGAGGCATGGCCTGGGGATTCCCCATACCTGCGTCAGGGACGGGGCCCGGCTGTCCAGAGCTGGATGCCAAGGCGCACCCCATGGAGGACCCTGCTGCCCCTTGTCCATGGATGCTGGCTGAGCTTTGCCATGCCGTCAGCAGTCCTGAGACTGCTTATGGGCCCCAGAGCAGCCCCCGAGGCCCCACGTGTGCTGGTGGAGAGGGAGGAGCATGGTGGGGTGCCCCAGTGATGGGAGCAGTGTGGGGACATCAGGAGAGGCACTTCAGGAAGGGACGAGCCTCGCTCCCACCCGGGAAGGACGAGGGTGTGCCAGCCAGATGGTGGGCTGACAGCGGCAGGAGTGGGCAGGCCGGTGCCTATAGCCCCTGGCAGGCGGCAGCAGCCTCCTGAGCCCTGCGTGCCCTCTTGGATGCCATGTGGTAGGCTGTAGGCTGCCAGCCTCGTGTGCCAATGTGTGTGCTGGTCAGGCTGAGTGGGCATGAGCCTAGGGTCAGGGCTGAGCACTCTCCACTGCAGGCCTGACTGCTGCTGCCAGCGCACGCCTGCATTGCTGTCCCCAGGGAGGCTGGTGAGGGTGAAGCCGCTTGGCACAGGGCATGCTCTGGAGGAGCCTCCTGAAGCCTGCGTCCAGGCGAAAGCGGGCTGGACAGTGGCCAGCCTCCTCCAGCCCCGGGGGCCTTTGTGCTCACTTCTACTTGGCCAGGTGCCAGGGCTGGGTCTCCAGGGCAGCCCCAGGACCCCCAGCTGCTGGGCAGGCTGGCAAGGTTCTCGGCAGCCGTCCTCTGGAGAGCAGAGGCGTCCACTCCCCTCTGCCCCGCCTCTTGGGACTGCCCTGGCTGGACGAATCAGAAGGCAGGCCAGCAGGGACTGTCCCCCTGCGGGAAGACCGGTTGGGCCTCTGTGGAGTTCACCAGAACCCATCAGGAAGTACAGAGGCTTCCCGCACGGGCTCCACCCTCCCTCCAGCACCGGGCTGCTGGCAGCATCTCCAAAAGGCTGAGGGTAGCCCGGGCTACTGGAGTGCTCGTGGTGGGGGCAAGGCGCAGCGTCCAGCTGGGCAGGTGGCTCCTGGAGGAGGACACTGAGGTAGGCTGGTCTGGTGCCTTTTCTGACGGATGGCTGGGAAGACCAGCGTGGGCTCTGCTGGGAATCCTGGAGCAAACACCCTAGAACAGCGCACGGTTTTCCACAGGCCGGCCGGGCGGCTCCGCTGTCCTGCTCTGACCCCCGCAGCCACTTGGGAGGTACTTATTCATTCCAGTGGGACTCAGGTGTGGGACCTCGTGGATTTTAGGCTAGAAAAGCAGGGAATGGGCCCAGCGTTCCAGGTATCGTGCACCGAGTCGCTGGTATTTTCATTCAATCCTCTGCCTCGTCTGATGAATGGACAACAAGGGGCAGCAGGAAGTTGGAAATTCCTCAAAAGTCCAAACATGCTGGGACCTGTGTCTGGGACACAGGGCCAGCTCCTTTAGGCTTGGAACCAGCATTTCACAGGGTGAAGGGGTAGGTGGCTGGAAGCTGTGAGGGGACTGGGCCAGGGGCTCTGTTCCCACTGTGGGGAGAGGTGTGACTGCATGGCTGCTCCTGCCTTGGCCCAGTCCCAGAGACAGCAGCTTCAGGCGGCCGAGGCCTTACCTGCTGGGAGAAGGGAACAGCACCTGCCTGTTGCCAAGTGTGTGCCAGGAGCCAAGCCTCCTCTGGGGCAGGAGAACGGCCCAGGGATTGCTGGAGCCCCCACCTGAGAACCTGCAGAAGGCACCGCATTAGCAGCCGAGCCGGCCCCCACCCCCTTGTGCCCAGGTCTGACAGGGTGACACATGCTCCTCAGGCCATCCTCAGTGGCCCTTCCTGGATAGCACAGTGACAGGCAGCTGCTGGAGGCTGGGTGGCCAGGCCATCCTGTTACACCACCAGCCAGCTACAACGGAAGGAAGGATTGGAGGGCAGGGGCCTGGGATGTGAGTGGGCGTTAACCAGGGGGAATGAGGAAGTCCTGCACAGACTGGCTCCCTCAGCCACTGCGAAGGCGGGAGGGTCGCATGCAACCTCCTTCTTGCCCCAGCCTGGACACTGGCTGGCTGGGGGCTGGACCCTCCTACCTCCACCCCCGTGCTGCACAAGGAGGCGGTGCCAGGCAGGTGCCAGGATCCCAGGTGCAAATAGCTCCTCCCATCCACTCACCTCCATGGCTGGGAGGCAGCTGCCCCTGCAGGCTCCAGAGCACTTTGGGGGTGTCCGGGGGACAGAGGCCAGAACAGGGTTGTGGTGCACCTGTCCCCTCCCACATGCTTATCTGGGTAACTCGGGGAGAGAGAAAGCTCTGATGGCAGAGGGGCAGGAGCAGGGGCTCAGGAAAGGCTAGGGAGGGGCTGGCCAGGTGGTCTGAGGGGAAGCAGATCACTGTACCTCTGTCGTCTCCCAGGGGTACTGGTCATGAGACGGGAGATGAGGCTGAACACCAGGACACCCCTGCCTGCAGCCCTGGTGGGACCCGCAGGCCCGGGCCCTGGTGTGGACTGGCCGCTCAGGGAGCAGCTCTGGGCTTGGGTGGGGAGCAGCGGTGGCCACCATCTCCGCCGCCCTCCCTGACTCCGGCCACCCTCCTGCCAGGCCATGTCGGACTACGAGAACGAAGACGAGTGCTGGAGCGTGCTGGAGAGCTTCCGCGTGAAGCTCATCTCCGTCATCGACCCCTCACGCATCACGCCCTACCTGCGGCAGTGCAAGGTCCTGAACCCCGATGATGAGGAGCAGGTGCTCAGCGACCCCAACCTGGTCATCCGCAAACGGAAAGTGGGTCAGTGCTGCCCTGCAGCGGGCAGACCCCAGGGCCCCAGTCCTGGCCGAGGTGCCAGCCCGGAGCAGGTGCTGGCTCTGCCTGCCCAGCCCCCGACCCCAGGAGGGCCCACCCAGCTGTGGCCCTGGCACCCCCAGCCTTCCTCCTGTCTCCTTGGTGCTGCTCAGAGGCAAGGGGCAGTCAAGCTTCCACCACAGCTGAGGCCCCTGGGAGAGCCCAGGGGTGGGTGGGCAACAATTTGTCCCCAGCCTGGGAAGGAGACCTGCAGGGTGCCTCATCCTGCAACCCAGACCCCTCTACAAGGAGGCCCTAGGCAGCCCGGGGGTGGGAGGCGGTGGCACCGCACAGCCTGGGGTCCCCTCTGCCCAGAGTGCACCCCACTTTTGTCTCTCCCCAGCCTCCACGTCTCCCGAGCCAACACCAGGCCCCCTCGCCCCGACCCCCCCACCCCGATCCCTGCCCCCGGCCCCCAGCCCCAGCCCAGCCTCTCTGGCCTACAGGCGTGCTCCTGGACATCCTGCAGCGGACGGGTCACAAGGGCTACGTGGCCTTCCTCGAAAGCCTGGAACTGTACTACCCGCAGCTGTACAAGAAGGTCACGGGCAAGGAACCCACCCGCGTCTTCTCCATGATCATCGGTGAGCGGGACGGGCCAGCCCGCAATGGGGGCGGGGCGGGGCCGGGCCATGTGGGGGTGGGGCTGGCATTGGGGCCAGGCAGAAGGCCCACCGTCTCTGGTCTATTCACCCGACACATTGGGCATGAAAGAACATGGGAAGGGTGGAGAAGACAGGTCTGTGCCGGGAGGGAGGCTGCTGGTCGCGGCTTCCACCCCAGGTCCTCAGGGTCCTGCCCCTGTCCACTTGGCAGAGTGAACCAGTGAACCCTGACTGTCCAGGGTCCCGCTGGGAATATTCACCCAGGAGAGGGCATGACTCTGTTAAAGCTCCTGCCTCCGAGCCCACAGCCGCTGCCCCTGGGAGGGCAGAGTCCTGCAGCTCCCAGCAGCTGCAAAGGGAGCTGTCCCAGCCGGGGTAGCCGTAGCCACCTTCCTGCAACTCATTAAGATCTGTTACAAAGTTAGACAGGCAGGGGATGGCCTGGCCCCCTGGCAGCCCCGTGTCCTGGCGGGGGATTGCACACTGGAGGTGAGGTAGAAGCTTGAGTCCATTTCGCCCACACGGGGGTCAGTGATGGGGAGGTGGCCCACGGCTGCACTCGCTGGGAGGGAGAAGGGGCCCCAAGGGAGGCTTTCTGCTTGGCCCTCTCTCTCTGGGAGGCCAGCGGTGTCCCTTTAGCCAGGCTCAGCATCCCCAGGAACCTCGAGCTGCTGCTGCTCAAGTCACTCAGGTCTGGACAAGTTCTGAGGGCCAGGGCCACGATGGAGTGGGACTTGGGGGTGACAGGCGGCCGATGGCAGCAGCTGACACTGGCCTGGTCCTCAGATGCATCGGGGGAGTCGGGCCTGACACAGCTGCTGATGAGTGAGGTCATGAAGCTGCAGAAGAAAGTGCAGGACCTGACGGCGCTGCTGAGCTCCAAGGACGACTTCATCAAGGAGCTGCGGGTGAAGGACAGCCTGCTGCGCAAGCACCAGGAGCGCGTGCAGAGGCTCAAGGAGGAGAGCGAGGCCTGCAGCCGCGAGCTCAAGCGCTGCAAGAACGAGAACTACGACCTGGCCATGCGCCTGGCGCGCCAGAGCGAGGAGAAGGGCGCGGCGCTCATGCGGAACCGCGACCTGCAGCTCGAGGTGCTGCCCGCTCCCGCTGGGGTGTCCTGGGGGTGGGGTCTGCATGCCGGGCTGATGGGTGTCCCCTGCAGATCGACCGGCTGAAGCACAGCCTCATGAAGGCGGAGGACGACTGCAAGGTGGAGCGCAAGCACACGCTGAAGCTCCGGCATGCCATGGAGCAGCGGCCCAGCCAGGAGCTGCTATGGGAGCTGCAGCAGGAGAAGGCACTCCTGCAGGCCCGGGTGCAGGAGCTGGAGGCCTCTGTCCAGGTGCGCTGCGGGCGGAGCCGCACCAGGCAGGGTGGCATGGCGGCCGGGAGCGCAGCAGGCACAGTCCGGCAGGATTGCTGGGCCTCCCCAGCCGGGCCGTTGCCCTTTGCCATCTGCAGGAGGGGAAGCTGGACAGGAGCAGCCCCTACATCCAGGTGCTGGAGGAGGACTGGCGGCAGGCACTGCGGGACCACCAGGAGCAAGCCAACACCATCTTCTCCCTGCGCAAAGACCTGCGCCGGGCTGAGGCGCTACGTGCCCGGGTATGAGGGCGGGGCAGGTGGACACTGGTCCCGGGGGCCAAGCCAGGCCGGATGGGCTGTGCTGTGCCCACTTGGTGCTCAGAAGGCTGGTGCTGGGATCCTGGCTCCATGTCTCCACTGCCTCTGTTCCTGGAGGCCCAGGGGTCAGGTCCAGCCCTCCTGTGCCAGTCTTTGCCACAATCCCCCAGGGTGGTGAGGGACAACCTTTGGGCTCACAGTGCCTGTGGCAGGACGGTGGCCACGGCCACAGTCTCTGGGACGGACCTGGCCTTAGTCTGGAAGCGCAGGGCTGGTAGGGACCAGCAGCCTGACTGTGTGTCGTGAGCTCCTGCCCTGGGTACACCCAGAGGCTGGGATGGGGGCTGCAGGCAGGGGGGCTGAGCTGCTGTCTCAAACAGTGCCTGGAGGAGAAGGAGACGTCCGAGCTGCAGTGCCTGGCCCTGCGTAAGGACTCCAAGATGTACAAGGACCGCATCGAGGCCATCCTGCAGCAGATGGAAGAGGTCGCCATAGAGCGTGACCAGGTAGGTACTGCCCCGTGGACACTAGGCGGGAGCCGTTCCCAGGTCCCTGCGGGCATGACGTGCGCACTCATTTAAACAATGTTAACAATGACGGAGTTAACAGTCCCCTTCTCCCACCCCCACTCCGACCCACTACCAGGGGGAACCACGGTCTACCTTCTGGCTCTGCCTTCCGGACTTTTCCAACATACATTTAGTTTTTGGTTTACTAAAATGGAAGCTTTCCATAGTCTTGTTTTGCAAATAGTTTTTTCATTTTAAAAAAACTGTGGGTGCCTTGGCCAGCCCCGTTCTTGTGAACAGTACGGAGCCTCCCCATGCAGGGCAGCGTCCACTTCACTGCGTCCCAGCACGATCCCGAGGTCACTTCTAGCCCTACAGTCGGTGCTTCAGCAAATGCTGGAGCGTTGTTTGGTGATATGTGCCAGGAGCTCACACAGACTCCTGGGAGCCGCCTGTGGGAAAAAACAAAGACCACCCCTCCCCACCATGAAAAGGGCTGGGGCTAGTGACAGGAGCCGCCGCCGGCCACCGCACGTGTGTCTGGCAGAGGCTGCAGGGGCAGGGGCAGGAAGCTCCACGGGGCTGGGCGGCTCCCAAAGCAGGGCTGCCTGTGGGACCCGTCAGGGGAGGTGTTTGGCTTTCTCTGGTTGGTCCTAAGCAGGCAGAGGGGACAAAGGGTAGGGGAGCTGCCGGTTACTGGTTTAGCCTTGGCCGGGGCTGGTTGCTGCAGGCCAGCGCTCTGTGCTGACGTCTCGTCTGGCCACGTCCCCTCACACATTGGGTCTCTCATACCTTGGTGTCCCCCACGGGGGTCAGATGCAACAGGCAGTGCATTCATCTTACGCAGCCGTAACCACGTTCTTGGTATCAAGCTACATCTGTGTTTTATATAACACGTGTGGGGGCACCAGCATACGCTGAAGGCCCACAGGGCTGCAGGGCCGGGGGCGACACGGGGCCCGCAGGTGCTGTCCTGAGCGCGGAGAGCAGGGACACTCTCGTCCTCCCCTCTAGTTCTCAGCCATCCACACTCTCCTGCACGCCCTGATTATTCTCACGGTCCCCCAGACGGTAACGTTGTCCACGAAGAACAAAGAGGAAGGGCCGGGGCCGGCCGGCCGCGGGCTCCCCCACCCTGCAGTTCCCGCTTGCTGGGCGGCTGGCTGGCGGCTGAGGGTCTGCGGGGAGCTCGCTAGAGGCTGGCGGCTGAGGGTCTGCCCTGGCTGCGTCCTCAGGCCATCGGCTCGCGGGAGGAGCTGCACACACAGTACGCGCGGAGCCTCCAGGAGAAGGACGGGCTGCGCAAGCGGGTCCGAGAGCTGGGCGAGAAGGCGGACGAGCTGCAGCTGCTGCTGTTCCAGCGCGAGGGCCAGCTGCTGGCCGCCGAGGGCAGGCTCAAGCGGCAGCAGCCGGAGACGCTTGTCCTGGTGGGTCCCCGGGGCCTGTGCGGTGAGGGCAGCCTCAGTGGGCGCAGCGGCATGCCACGCAGAGCACGGGCCTGTCCTCAGAGGTCCTGGAGCCTGGAGGAGGGGCGTGGAGCCTCAGGACAGCCCCCGCCTGGTTTGGCTTGGCCACTGCTCCACGGTGGCCTTGGCAGGTCCCTGGGCCTTCCTGAACCCCCTTCCTCCCCTGGGATGTCAGCTCATCCTAACCGAGCCCCTTCCTCATAGTGGGTGAGGGGTGTAGACGCGGCTCCGGGCCTGAGCAGGAAGTGGGACTGCTGGACGGTGGCTAAGACCAGGGCAGCCACCATCAGGCAGGCTGCCAGGCTGCTGTGGGTCTGGTCAGGGAGAAGGGGACGTTTTGGGTAGGGGGCCTGGAGAGGGGCCTGGTGTGGCTGAGGGCGGGCACAGGGCCTCCCTGGAGGATGGGGCTGGCCTGGGACTCCTCAACACATCCTGCCTACCTCACACCTGGGGGTGGCTCGGAGCCCCCACAGCCTGCTGACCGACCTCTTTTCTGTGACCACAGAGCTCTGACCTGGAGGACAGCTCCCCCAGGAACTCCCAGGAGGTGAGGATGGTCCACAGGGTGGGCACAGGGCTGGCCTTCACCTGGGCTCCCGGCCACAGCCTCTGCCAGGCCACAGTCCCACATCGCCCTTGCAAGGTCCTGCTCTAGTGAGCTGGCTGTTGCCCCTCCTCCCCAACGCTGGCCAGGCAGGTGCAAGGCCTCCATTTGCTCAGGGGTAGAGTGAGGCATGGACAGTGGCCACCTCCCAGCCCCTGACAGCAGGAACTTCAGGCCGGGCTCCCCATGCCCCAGCCCCGCCTGGCTGGGCAGCCTGAGTCCCTGTGCACAGGACTGATAGCAACAGCAACGGGGCAGGAGCGGGCATGGGCAGTGGGGTGGGTCAGGTCCAGTCCCAGGAGGGGTGACGGTGACTCACAGAACGGCCTGACCAGACGACTCATCTCTCTTTGGAAGCTCTCGCTCCCCCAGGACCTGGAAGAGGACGCCCAGCTCTCAGACAAAGGTGAGGACGGACGGGTGCACCATGCGCCACCCGGGGCCTCCTCAGCACAGGGCACCTGAGTCACAGCCTCCTGGCTGCCCCAAGTTGTGGCCAGTCCTGGGGACACTTGGCTGCGTAACTCACAACTGGTCTCTTCTGCCTTCATGACTCCCACTTTACAGATGGGGAAACTGAGGCTTAGGAGAAATAGTTTTGTCAAGGTCAGCCAGAGAGCAAACGAGAGCCCGATTTGAATGAGGAGCCCAGGTTGGCAGGACAAGTCCCCCTCTTGGGCAGTGGGTGCGGAGCCCCCACTCTGGGCAGGCCCTGGGGATGCACAGCTTAACAGGCCTGGCCATCCTGCCTCACCGAGCTCCTCTGGAGCCGAGGGAGGGACAGAAAGTCAGTGCCCAGTGCACAAGGCCGGGGAATGAGGAGCCAGGGATGGGGTTGTGCACAGGGGTGGCCGAGGGCCACTGCAGGCTCTCAGTGGGTGGGGCAGGACTCCTCTGCCTGCCTGGAGGCAGGTCTGGGTGGGGGTGGCCAGAGCTGTGGCTGCCTCCCCAGGAGCTGGTGACAAGGGGGAGGGACTGGCTCAGAAGGTAGATGTCAGGTGGGAGGTTTGGGGAGTACCTGGGGGAAGGGTGGAGGAGGTGGGGCCCTGGGAGTTTGCATGGGCAGTCAGACTTCCTCAGCCTCAGGCCTGACCCCAGCCTCTAAGCGGAGGCAAAAGGGGAAGACGGGGCTGCAAATGGGGAAGTGATGGGGGTGGGCATCTGCCCCAACCCAGAAGACGTAAACTTGAGGCCTCTGAGCCCCCACGTGGGCACAGAGGGGGCAGGACCCAGGAGTCACCTGCTCAGAAAGCTCTCCCAGGGGGTGGCCATGGTGGGCACCTGGGCAGTTGTGAAGGTCAGAGGGCAAGTGGGGGGCCCAAGGAGGTGCTGCTGCGTGGCCGGGTTGGCCTGGACCTCTCCTCCCCGCCTGGCCATCAGAGCACCTCTGCCCCAGGGGCCTCAGCCCTGATCTGTCCAGGCCCTGGAGGATTCCGAGGGTCCAGCCATCTGGAGTGCTCTCTCAACTGCTAGGCCAGCTGTGAGTGGGCAAATCTGCAGCGGTCTGAGGAGGCCTCCTGCTGTCTGTCCTCTGCCACTTGGAGGCAACCAGCTCAGGAGGAGGGGACGGTGGGTGGGAAGAGTGTCCAGCAGCCTCTGCCCTGCCCTGGGGGCCTTGACCTGGGGGTGAGGAGTGGGCAGCAAGGTCTCAGCCTCAGTCTCCTTGGCTGTAACATGTAGTCTTCACTGGCTCCATGTGAAGATCCCACAAGAGCCTGTAACACCAACTGCAGAAATCATCTGGCAAAGCCAGCAGGGAGCGGTGGAGGTGGCAGTTGGGCCACTGACAGGCACGACTCTCCTTTCCAGGGGGCCTGGCCGAAGTGGAGAGCTCGGAGCCCCCCTTTGGGCCTCTGCAGAAGGAGCGGCTTTCACTGACCCCCAACGTAAGGCTGCCCTGGGATCCCTGCCACCCTGGGTACCTTGGCTGTGGGTCTCAGAGTGACTGATGATGGGGAGGGAGGTTCCTCGACAGGGGACGCCGCCCTCCAGTGGCCCCTGGACAGCTGAGGAGTGATCATAAGGTCTCTGTGCCCATGGGCTTTGGAGGGTGGTGTTTGGAACATGAAGTGGAGCACCCTCCTTTCTGGGACAAAGCAGCAGGCTTGGGTGGGCTAGGCAGGGGGGTGTCCCAGGGCACGACAGCCCTGGGATGCCTGTTTTCTGCAAGGGCATGCTGGTTTCTTAGGGGCCTTTGCAGTGGATGTGCGTAAACCCTGACCAGGAACCTGGCCTCACTGCCCACTGCGCCAAGTGTCCCAACAGCTAAAGGGCCACCCCAGGGTCTGCAGTAGAAGGGACGCTACAGGGCAGAACACCAACTCCCAGCTCAACTCACGGGTCCAGCAGCCTGGCGCTGTGTGAGCCGAGCCAAGGCCGGCTGGGCTCCCAGCTTCCCCACTAGCCTGCAATCCCAGGGGCCGGGTGGGGCATGTGCGCGTGTGCAGAGGGCATGGGGGGTCCCACCCGCAGTGCTGCCTGGCGCCTGAGCCTTCCCCCTTGTGCAGGACGCAGGCCTGAGCAGCGGGGAGCCCCCGGAGAAGGAGCGGAGGCGCCTCAAGGAGAGCTTCGAGAACTACCGCAGGTGGCCGGCTGGGGAGGGGAAGGGCCGGGCGGGGGAGGACGCAGCCGGGCCTCGGTGTCTGTGGCGTCTGCGGCGGGCACGCGGCCCCCTGCAGACACCTGCGCTTTGTGTCCCGCAGGAAGCGGGCCCTCAGGAAGATGCAGAACGGCTGGCGCCAGGGGGAGGTGGACCGGGAGAACACCACAGGCAGCGACAACACCGACACGGAGGGCTGCTAGCCCGGCGCCCGTCTCCCGCCGTGCTGGCGAGCCCGGGCAGGGCGCGAGGACAGGCGCCAGGCCGCA
>NW_007727000.1:126134-139827 GCF_000696425.1 Galeopterus variegatus | reverse complement strand
GAGCGGAGTGAGGACAGGCGGCCGGGGGTCTTGGGGGGCTGTCCAGGCCCACAGGCAGGGGTGGAGCCATTCCCGGGGGGCGGGGCGGGCCCACCGGAAAGGGCGGGTTACCGCGCGGGGTGGGGCCGTCCGGGAGGCGGATGTGGAGGGGTGGGGCCATTCCCCAGGGGGCGGGGCCTCCTGGAGGTGCGGGGTGGGGCCATTCTCCAGGGGCGGGGCCGTCCTCAGCAGGGCGTGCTCCGGCCGGCGCAGGTCTGTGGGACTCGGTCGTCCCAGCGCATCTCGAAGCTGGCCTACCACCAGGGCGTGGTCATCGTGACCTGTCCCGGCTGCCAGAACCACCACATCATCGCCGACAACCTGGGCTGGTTCTCCGACCTGGACGGGAAGAGGTGAGGCCGCCTGCGCGGGGTGGGCGTGGAGGCCTCTCATCCAGCAAGACAGCCCGGCCCCACCTGGGCAGCCCATTCTCCTTATCAATACAGGTCGCACAGTTAAATGTGAATTTCATGTAAACCAGGAACAGCTTTTTAGCGTAACTATGGCCCAAATATGGGGCATATTTTTATTTGCTAAATCTTGCCACCCCCGGCCAGCCCCCTCTGGTCCTGCTGGGCTGCCTGACCTCTGCCCTTGGGGCACATCCCGGCCATGGCCTTGCCACTTCCTGTCGTGGTGCGTGCTGTGGTCCTCTGACGACTTGGGGCGGTTGACCCACAGCAGGATGTGGGGGTTTGCATCCAGCGGTGTGGACTGGGCCCTGGCCTGCCTGGGGGGCACTTGGGCTTCTGAGATCAGCTTCTCTCTGAGGATGGGTGGGAACAGCGGTGCCTGGCAGAGCCTTGGAGGTTCTGCGAGGTCAGCATGTGGGTGGTCAGCATGCTGCCTGGCCTGCCAGACCTCGGGCTACACTGAGAACCTCTCCCCTTCTGACATGTTGGGGGTGGGAACGGGTCTGCTGGGGAGTGGTCACTTGGTGAGAGACTGGGGCTGAGGTGCCTTGTCAGTGGATCCGCCCTGCACTGTTCCAGATGAGGCCCTTTCTTTATTTCTTGGTTCCCCAAGTGGCACTTACAGATGTGGGGTTGGTGAATGTGCACCAGGCCAGCCACCTGAGGTGCCCATGTGGCCCTGACGCCACGGGAGTGCTACACTGGCTTGAGGCTGGCCCCGGAGTGCCCAAGGATCCAAGGTGCAGATTGGGCCTTGGGGCCAGAGAGTAATTCCGCCCCCATTTCTCAGGAATATCGAAGAGATCCTGGCGGCCAGAGGAGAGAAGGTGCGCCGCATGGCTGGCGAGGGGGCCCTGGAACTGGTTTTGGAGACTGCAGGGGCCCCCGAATCTACTGCTGCTCTGGAAGGGGGTGAGGACAAGGATCCCACCCACCCTGGCAAAACAGAGTTGAGTTGACTCCCGCCTTCGTGGAACTCCTGCCTTCCAGAAAGATGCTCCATTGGCTGTGGGCCTCTCTGGACGTGGCCTGTTTTCCATCAATAAACAGACATTGCTCCAGGTGCTGGGCCCACAGCTCTTGTGTGGTTTCTTTTTCTGGAGTCAGAACGACTGCCACAAACCCCTGGGTGCTGCTGGGTATGCCTTCTGCACTGCAGGACCCCCGGGCCTACCCACTGTGCCTCTTCTGTGCAGAGGGTCGCCCTGTGCTTCCCCACAGTAGGGTCAGCACAAATGGGCAGAGGGCTGGAAACGGGTCAGAACTATTCTTGGCTGTGGCCGTGTGGCTGTGGGTAGGTCACTTTGCCCCTCAGAGCTTCCACCTTCCTCTTGTGCCACCTGCTGTCCACCATGAGCCAGTACAGACCTCAGCTCTGTGTCTCGGCCACTGGTGAAACAAAGTGAGCAAACCGGGCTGCTTGCTGTGGCCACGGATGGGCAGGCATGGGGGGCTGCATCTCAGAGCGTGGGAGGGGAGCCGGAGCCAGGGCCGAGGGCCGGAGCCTCAGACCCCTGGGGCTTTTCTGCATCGTGTGTGATTTGTCTCCCAGGCTTGACTTGCTCTCAGGATGTTCCTGTTTATGAAAGTGAGTGAGTGCAGGAGCGTGTTTATTTCCAGGAGTGTTCTGGACTGTGTGACCTTCAATGTTTATCATCAGCCAGTCGGGCAGGGAAGAGACGCGGGGCGGGGAGAGGGTGGGAGATGGGCGGCTGAACTGCATGCAACGGGTGACGCAGCCCCATCAGGGACGAGCTGGCGATGACTGCTCACATCCAGCCGGGGGAGGTGGGCGTGCTGCACTGTTCCCGGTGTCTGCAGCGTGCACTTTGACGCCATCACCCTGTGCTTTCCTTAGCAGACAACCCACTATTATTCCCGCTGAGAGCCTCCTGTGCCATCTGTGGGACTGTCCTCCTCCTCCAGGCCGAGCCAGCCCCCACCCTGGCCTTTATGAAGGGCACCGAGGCCACGGGGGCATCAGCTGGGGCTTTCCTGGGGGCCTCAAAATGCAGGAGGCTGGTGGGCTGGGTTTGGCCGGGCAGACCTCGTTCTCAGAGCTCCAGAGCTCCATGGGCCACCTCAGACAAGTGGGCTCTCGTGATGGCTTCCCACGTGGGCTGCGCCCTCACCCCTTGCCTCTTCCTCCCTCTCTTTCCCATCTCAGGAGAATTGATGGCCGCCCCTGCGTGCCCTGCCATGTCTTGCCAGCTCCTGACTTCAGAGTCCCCTCAAGATTTTCCTCCCTCCCTCCCTAGTGCCACCCTCAAGCCAGGCCTCTGGGAATGGCTCATCTGCCTCCACTCCTCACCCTCCCACCCCTCCAGGACATCTGGCCTCCAATGGTCATGGTGGGCGCATAGGGGAACAGAGGGCTCCAAGATCCAGGCCCAGCCTGGCTGTGATAGTCACTAGGAGTGGTGGTCAGCAGCCACTCCTGCCTCCAGCCTCAGCTCCCAGGCCCAGGCGCTTCTCCTGGGGTTGGCTGCTGGGCTGGGGTGGATGCTGCACCCCGCGGGAGGCCCTCCGTGGTTGCAGGATGCTGTCCTTCGTGCTGGTTCCTCAGCTGCGTCCTTGCAGGCCATTTCAAGGCGATAACTGTGGGGTACACATTGTCCTGGCTCTCGGCTGCATGTGCCATGCTACCAGGTGGCCCTTGTCCTGACAGTGTGCATTCTGGCGAGACCCCGGCCCAGGAGCATGTGTTGGTTCCCCTCTGAAGACAGCCCCTTGCAGAGAGGCGGAGGCTGACAGAGTCAGCTTGGTGCAGGCTGCTGGTCAGTGCCATGCCTGGCTCAGTAGGGCAGGCCATGCTGTTGGTGACTGCTAGCTAGATGGGACTTGGTGAGTGGGAGCCCGGGCGTGGAGCCCCTGGTAACCTTTGGCCCCCGCTGCCCGATCTCACCTGGCTGAATCATCCCACCTGCCTGGTGGTCCCACTAGATATTCACTAGTGACACAAAGATCTTAATGTTGGCCTGGCTGGTTAGCTCAGAGCGTGGTGCTGATAACACCGAGGCCCAGGGTTCAGGTTCCTGTACCAGCCAGCTGCCAAAAAAAAAAATCTTCATGCTGTGTGGCCACTCCCTTCTGCAAGCTCCTCCTGTGACCACCGTCCCAGCCCCATCCTCCCCACCTTTCTCCCTCCATGCCCTGCCCACCAGCCAGGCCACTGGCCCCTGCCACACGTCTGTGTCTGTTCTGACTCTGCCCTTCTCTTTGTGATCAGGGTCAGTGAGCAGGTGGGCCGCAGCTGCCGTGCCCAGCTCTCAGCTCTCTGCCTGGCACTCCTAGTGCTGCCACCATAGGTGTGAGCAGAGGGGCAGACGCTGGCACACAGCCGGCTCCTACTCCACCTGGAAAGTTCTGCCCACCCTGCACAGACTGCTCCTCGGTCCCCAGCCTGTGACCTGGAGTCACAAGCCCAGCTTGTGCAAGGCTGGGGCTGCCTCTGACTTGGCAGCAGCCTCCTGCGCATGAGCCAGGGCCCTCAGGACAGAGGCAGTGTGGGCAGCTGGTTGGCCGCCGGCGTCTCTCCGGGCCTAGGTTTTGGCTGGGCGGTCGCTGTCAAGAACGTGAGTGTATAAGATGCTGCGCAGGATCTCAGGCCTCAGCACGGGGTGCTCTGCGTTTCCAAGGCCAGCGCTTCCGAAGCCAGAGTCCCCTCCTCCCGTTTTCCTCCCCTGGACCGTGCCTGCCCCTCCCTCCAGACACATCCCCCTGAGCTTGTCTCCCGGGTGGGGCACCCTGAGCAGACCAAGGCAGGAAATCTGTGAAGTGGGCTTGGGTCGGCCTGGCCTGAGCCCCAGGGTGCTGAAAGTCTCCCAGAGAGGGCGTCTGTGTCCTAGGCACAGTTCTGGGCCTTGGGACCTGGAGGCAGGACAGTAGTGTCCAAGCCCCTCCTGTGAGTGGGGAGGCAGGGCGTTGGGTCAAGGCCCGGGAGCCAGTAGGGGTGACCCTGCTAGCACATGCCAGCTGTCCCTGGGACGTGAGCCCTGTGGGGGTGCCGCCCACCACACATAGCGTCGAAGACAAGCCCCGGGGCTGCCTGAGACACTGAGTGCCTCCATGGTGCCTGTACCAGCCATACCCAGATCCCTGTGGGACTGAACTCCTGGGACAAAGCCCTCCTTTGGTGGGGGGCAGCAGCGGGCTGCTTGGGAACCCCACGGCACACGCAACTGTCACGGCATCAGAGCATCGCGTTCGGGTGCTGCCACTGTCCCCAGGAGGTGGGAAGACGAGGCGGGAGGGGCGTGGGATTTGTGGTGAGGGCTCTGGCTTGGGAGACACAGGCTCCAGTGGCAGGTGGCCGCCTAAGGCTCGGAGCCCCAGCTCCCCCATCATTAACCGCAGCAGGGACCCCTGTCCCCAGAGGCCTCCAGGGACCAGACAGTGGATGTTGCGGGGTGGTTTGAGCAGAGCAGCCTGAGCCCCAGAAGGACCCCCTCAGCACTAATCCTGGCACAGACAGCATTCACTTTTCAGACTTTATTTTTCAGGAAAAACAATCAAACGTACCTCTTGGGCTGGGAAGGACCCCATTGAAAACATGGCAAACACGTGTGGGCAATAAATACGCATGTACATTCAAGTATGCGGGGAGGCCACTGCGTCCCCGAGACCCTGTGCTCTGGCATCTGCCCCTGCCCTCGGCTGTCACCCCTGCCTCTTCAGAAGTGGGGTCACCATGCTGAGCCTGAGGCTGGCCCTCCAGCCTCCCTCGCCCCCCAGCTCCCAGGCTGTGCCATGGGGCAGGAGTCCAGGCTGCCTCCCCAGGCTCGGACAGGAGGAGCCGGAAGCGCCATCCTGAGGGGGCTGTGGGCTGCATGGCCCTCGGGGCTCTCCAGAAGGGCTGCCTGGGGGCCCCACAGGAGGTGGGCCGAGGCAGGGGTCTGGGCAGGAGCAGATGGCCCTGGTCCCCCAAGGGGGCCTGTTTCACGGAGGCTTCAGCCAGGTCCTGCCTGAGGCTCAGGTTCTGAGCTTGGTGCCCCGTGGGCTGACTCAGGTGTGCAAGGTTGGACCCCCTCCCCAGGGGGAGGACGCAGTGATGTCATCTGCCCTAGCTGGTAGGGGTGGGGTTGCTCATTTTGGGGGGCCTGGAGGGTCAAGTTGAGCTGAGCCCCTCCCAGCTTTTGCTGACCTGCTGACTCGGGTGATGGCCTGAACCCACTGCCCACTGCACTGCGGGTACAGACCTTGCTGCTGGCTGGTGCCCCTTGTCTTCTGGGGACGTGCCGGGCTTAGGAGCTTGGAGTCTGGGAATGTCTAAGTTCATGCCCATCCCTCCCTCTGCTTCAGAGAGACAGGACTGTGTGCAGGGCCCAGGGGCTGCGGTCCCGCTGCCTCATCAGGCTGGCCTGGCATGGGGTGGGCTTTCTGTGATTACCAACGTCCTCCACCTCCTCCAGCCAAGGTGGAAGTGGGGGAGACAGGCTGGGAGGACAGACCTGTCCAGGGACAGAACGTGCCTGTGCCACCGGTGGCCCTGGAGAAAAGGCCTCAGAGATGCTTTCAGGGGATTGGGGAAGACAGCAGGTTTCACATCTGGCAGGGCAGGATGGGGCCTGGGAACCGGGTGCAGGGAGAGGGTGTGGAGGGTCCGCACAGCACCTGGGCTTGGGGCCGACATGCTGAAGGCCCAGCTCGGGACAGGGGCAGGGGTGAGTTAGGACTGGGTGGGGGGTCTGCAGGAAGCCGTGGACCACGTGGGGGCTGGCCCAGGACAGAAGCATGGCCCCCCGCCCCCACGGGCCACTTTGGCCTGAGCCTGCTGCCCTGGGAGGGGACACTGTAGGGCTGTGTGCCCGGTGTCCCTCCCAGTGGGAATGGCCGGCAGGGCTCAGAGGCTGCTGTCGGCCATGGCCTCGGAAGGATTCAGCTTTTGGGGGGGCTGTGGGCATCGTGGACAACTATGAGCCCCCCAGCATCCAGGAGTGGGGGTGGGGCGGGCCTGGCCACTGGTGTGAGGCCTTAGCTGGTGCCGGGCGGACAGGGCTGCCGGGGCTCAGGTGGCCCACCTGCCTCCCGCTCTGGGCTCACGGAGAGGCCCACCCGCTGCTCGTCCATCCGCTTGGCCTGTGCCCTCTGGATGAGGCTGAAGAAGTCCTCGTCCGGCACGGTGGGGCCTCGGGGCAGCACGTCGGGTGGCGGGCAGCGCTGGTCGTCGATCCTGGAGGACTGGGCAGACATGCGCACACAGGTTGGAGGGCCATCCCAGTGCCGGGCCCAGTTGTCAGCTGTCAGCTCCAAGGGCAGGACCGACCGCTGGCGGTGGACACTGGCTCAGGAGGGCTGCTCTGCACTGTGGGGGGACCTGGCCTGGCCACCTCAGGCCTCCCGTGTCCACCTGGAAATCAGCTCCGGGGCCTGCCTGGCTCTGGGGTCTTGTGCTGGGAGCCCTGACTCACTGAGAAGTCTCCCAGGGGCTATGTCAACCCGGAGCCTGGAGCTGGCCCACCCAGCAAGAGTGGACTGAATGATATTTGCCAGGGCAGCCTCCAAGGCCTGTTCCCAAGAACTGCTGATCCCCAGGGACCGGCTGGGGCATGGCCGTCCCCCAGCACTGCCCTCAAGGCTGGTGCAGCCCTGTGCTGATCCCAGCAGCCTGTGGGCCGCAGCTCCCAGAGCCCAGAGTGTGGACCTCCCCAGGGCTCCCCCTTAGGTCAGGTGGCTGACCCTGGGCGTGGAGGCCGGGGGACCGAGGGGGCATCCAGGCTTCTCTGCAGGGCCTGCAGCAGACGGGACGGGGGCCAGCGCAGCCACTGGCACGTGTGTGCACGTAGATGGGGGGCTCTGGGCTTCTTGGGAGGGGCTGGTTTTGAGGTAGCTCGTCGGACACCTGGCCCAGGGCTGTGGGTTCCTCTCCTCTGTGGAAGGAGCATCAGGTCTGGAAATGTGCTGGCTTTGTGCATGGGGGGACTAAGTTGCTGCCCACCCACAAATCCCAGCAGCCTGTGGGCCGCAGCTCCCAGAGCCCAGAGTGTGGACCTCCCCAGGGCTCCCCCTTAGGTCAGGTGGCTGACCCTGGGCGTGGAGGCCGGGGGACCGAGGGGGCATCCAGGCTTCTCTGCAGGGCCTGCAGCAGACGGGACGGGGGCCAGCGCAGCCACTGGCACGTGTGTGCACGTAGATGGGGGGCTCTGGGCTTCTTGGGAGGGGCTGGTTTTGAGGTAGCTCGTCGGACACCTGGCCCAGGGCTGTGGGTTCCTCTCCTCTGTGGAAGGAGCATCAGGTCTGGAAATGTGCTGGCTTTGTGCATGGGGGGACTAAGTTGCTGCCCCCCCACAACCCCCCCAAGCCGTTATGAGTGTCCTGACCCTGAAACCCATCTACTGGGCCCCTCAGCTCAGCATTGTGCCCCTCCCACCCCGCCCCCACCTTGCTGGCCTCCACACTGGTGAGAGGATGTCACTGGCTGCACATCTGCCTTGCCTCTGCCCTGTCTACTGTGCCAGGTGCCCGCCTGGACCACCCCTGCCTCTGCCCTGCCAGTCGGCCGGCAGCCCCAGGGTCTCCCTGCCTCCCCACTCCGGGGTGCCATCTGGCCCCCGGTTTTCTCCACACAGATGTGGAAGGCTGGAGGGGATCCCCAGGGCCGTGACCTTCAGGACCTGGTGACCCCCCTGCTCCGAGCGCTTGCACCGCCAGTGGGGCCAAGCCTGAGGATGGCCCGGGGGGCTCTCATGTCCCCAGCAGAAGAGGGCTCCAGGTCTCAGCACCGTGGACATCCAGTGACACTGGGAGCCAGTCCCATCCACCAGCCTGTCCTTCCCCTCCCCCCCCAAGGGTGTCTCTCAGACACAGCCTGAGACAGAGGGCGCAGAGCCTGCCTCGCCCACTGCAGATGGCAAAGGGGCGCGAGTCCCTGCAGGCTGGGCTGGGAGGACAGGGGTGGGACTGGGCTGGACGAGCCCGCCTGGCCTTGGGCCGCAGCCCACCTGGTACTTGATGAGCAGGTTGAAGAGCTCGTCTCCCGGCTCCTGCGGGTCCCCGTCTCCGCGCAGGTGCCCCACGTTGTTGTGCGTGATGCGCAGCCCGGGCAGGCTGCCCACGCTGGCCCGCTGGTCGTCTAGCCGGCGGCTCTGGGAGCTGGCAATGAGGTCGAAGAACTGCTCCGTCTGCGGGGAGGCCGTCATCGTGGGCGGGGCTGCGGGACAGAGGGTGACGCCTGAGGCGGGGACCTCTGGGGACCCGACCTCTGGGCCCAGGCAGCCCACTTGGCTCCTGGGGACACAGGCTCCTGGGGCATCTCTGCTGACCGGCCCTGGGCTGCTGTCGGCTGGCTGCCCCTCCTGTGGCTCCGACTCCTGCCTCTGGGAGCTTTCAGCGGGTGACAGGAGGAGAAAGCCACGGCCTCCCACACCCGCTCTGAGACCACAGATGCGCCCTGACGCAGTGTGTCCCGGAGACGTGGGGACAATTACATGCTTCCAAGAGGACGCTTTGGGCACAGTGGGGGGGGGGCGGGGAACTCTCTGTGACAAGGGGCCCTGTGCAACTGGTCTGTTCTGCCCCTCACGGGCAAGCTCCTGACAGGCTCGCTGGGGCCAGTGATGGGTCCTACTGGAGACCCTGGCCAGGCGCATGGCTCTGAGGCCACACACCCCACATGCAGGGAGGGACTGAGAGCTCTGGGCTCTGACCCTGGGCCCTGCACTCACCAATCCTCTCCTCTAGGGTGGGGGCAGCTGTGGCCTCGGCGGCCCCAGCCTGACCCTCCTCCAGGGGACAGCGCTGGTCGTCCATGCGGCTGCTCTGGAACTTGCTCAGCAGGTCAAAGAAGCACTCCTCATCTGAAGACGGGGCCCTCGGGATGCTCTGGGGAGGGCGGGGGGTCAGAGCAGCCGAGGGCGCCCCTGCTCCAGCCATCGCCCCCCAGATCCCCGGACACAGTGGGTGCAGCAGCCTGCCCACCACACACACTTCCAAAACCCGGTGCCGAGGTCAGGACCCTCCTCTGCCACCTGCTGGCCACCCCCCCAGGATATGCCAGCCACCCCTGGCATCCACCCCATCCCCAAACCCACTTTCCCACGGCTGCTTCACCCTGGCTGTCCCCTACCCCCAGCCCCAGCCTCCCTACCCTGTCCCGGGCCACCACGCTCTGCCTTCCTCAGTTTACACATCCATATGAGAGGATTCTGCAGGGCACGGCCGCTCAGGGTCTCTAAAGGGGTGGGGCCAGAGCAGGCCCACCCTGTACCCCGGGCCTGGTCCCGGGCGCTGAGGTCTGACCAGTGGATGGGACGGGAGTGGTGCAGCTAGCCAGCCCAGCATGTCATTTCCAGCTGGCTGGTGGCCTCCTTAGGGCTGCCCAGAGCTGGGCTCACAGTGAGGCACGGAGGGACAGGAGAGACCCTGCCAGCGGAGGAGTCGCCTATTGAATGCTGGATGCTGCCCTAAATTTGGGATACCTGGAATTCCCAACAACTCAAGAGACAGGGACAACCACTCTCACCACCCGCTGCACAGAGGCTGAAGCACAGAGAGGCTGAGCAACCTGCCTGAGGTCACACAGGAGCAAGAGCAGAGTGGGGACCCAGACCCAGGCAGGCCCCAGTCCGGGCGCTCTGAGTGGAGGGCCCCGTGGATAACCTTATTCTAGGACTGGGCTCAGCTTGTGGGGGCAGCAAGGTCTCCAAAGGCAAAGGGCACCCAGCTGGGGGTCACGTGGGCAGGGAGGGCAGCCAACTGGGCGGTCCCATCCTGAATTTGGGCCTGAGAGAGACCATCCGGCTCTGGGCCTCAGGTCGCCCCCAGAGGGACAGGGCCAGAGCCAAGGCTGGGGAGGAGTCTGACCAGGTCCCCCTGTGGCCTTGCTCAGGTCTGTGCCCCACCCCACCCCACCCCTACAAGAGCCAGGTGGGAAGGGGGCACTGGTGCTGAGGGGCCCTGGCCTGGGGCCACATGCACTGGGGCTGTGGCTCTGGGACCCTGGAGGTCCAGGCAGGGGGCAGCCAGGGTGGGCCAGTATCTCCCTGAACACTGATGGGGGGCCTCACAGGTGCGTCCCCAGAAGGATGTGAACTCCTGGCCCAGAAGAGAGCAGTTCCCAGGCTGTTTGGGGCCAGAGGGCCTGTGGGCTACCCGGGCACAGTGGGGGAGGGTGGACACAGCACTGCCACTCAAGGGACAGTCCCTGTTCCCAGCCCCCAACCCCCACGTGTGGCCCAGGCTGGACTCCAGCAGGTGAACCCTGGGCCAGGTGAGGCAGGCCCCTCCTGGGAAAGCCAGGACCCCCAGGGGCTGGACCTCACCAGACTCCTCCAGCCTCTGCTGGGCTGAAACCCGGGGCTCAAGGATGCACTTGAAGGAGATGGGGTTTGTTCTGACACCTGCCCCTCCTTGCCCCATCAGCCAGAAGGGTGACAAAATGTCCATGTGGAGAGGCTCCCAAGGCCGCAAGGCGGAACCCGTCCCCAGCGTCCAAGACCTGGGCCTCCCCTCCCTGAACCTGGGAGCCTCCTGTCCAGGGGCTGATGCTTCCCTAAGACCGCAGGTGTGAAACTGCCACACAGCACCTGGTGCAGCTGGGAAAGCAGAGGCCCCTCGAGCCCCTCACTCAGAAACACCACCCTGGACCCTGAGACACATTCAGGGGACCTTGGGAGGCCCACGTCCCTTTCCGATGGTCTCAGCGTTCCTCCCTAAGTCTGACTCCGATCCCTCCTGCTTTAGTTTAAGCCCAGCTTCTCCCATGGAGGGAGGGAACAGACCCTGGCCAAGTCCACCCACCCCAGCTTCAGAGGCCCGTGTGCTCCCCGAGCCTCCTCCTGTGTCAGGGGCCCCCAGGGATCCCACACTCACGCCAGATCCAGTGCTGCTGCCACCACCCTGCCCTGAGTGCCAAGTGCCACCGCGTTGCCGGGACCCACGGTGTTAGCGAGGCTTAAATAGGACCCAGGCGAGAACTCAGCCCTCCCAGCTCCCGCCCTGCTCTCTGGAGCGTGCACACACGCGCACGCGTGCACACACACGTGCGCTCCGTACACTCCCCGCGGCGGGTTCCCCGCGTGCAGCCGCGCGAGCCCGAGCGCTCCCCTCTTGCCTGCGGGTGGCCCCGCCAGAGGGCCATGGGGGCCGTGGGGGCGGGAGGCCTATTTGAAAAGTCCTTTCCCGCTCACACCCAGCCCCTGGGCTTCTTGCCAAAGCTGGGCCAGCGGGGAGAAGCGGCCTTTCTCCTGCCCCGGTTTCTTGAAGCTCCCTGGTTTCCCCTGGGGAGCCGCGCAGGTGGCCGTCCTCCTCCTCCCGGGCTGCACAGGGGTTGTGGCCTGGCCCCCGACCCTGGGTCGGGCTGCGCAGCCTGGGTGACAGTGGCCACTGGCTCCTGGGGGATACGGAGTGTGAGCCCCGCAGGGGTGGGAGCGAGGATGGGGCAGTGACACCTCCCAGTGCCCTTGTCTGTCCCGCTCCTTCCATGGGTGAACTCGGGCTGCCCGGCTACTCTCCTCCCTGGGGAGGCGCAGGTCCCGACTGGCTCGGCGGGTCACGAGCTGGCCAGGCTGAGCACTGTGGCAGCAGCAATGTCCTCCCCACATCGTTCGCCACAGCCCGAAGCCCACCACGCTCTCCGCGGGGCCCAGGCGAGGCGCTGGGGAGGCGGAGGTTGACAATGCTGTGCCCCCTGGCCAGAGGCCAGCATCGCACACGGGCCTGGATGCTCCCCCTCGCCTCGGTGTGGGCACTCAGTCCACACGGCAGCCCGGCTCTGGGCCGGGACAGGTGCAGGGGCATGTGCAGGGTACCCCTCGTCCTGGCCAGCTTCCTCAAGCCCCGAGGGCAGGGCTGAGCTCGACGGAGGCCGGCGTGGGGAGCCATCAGGAGCTGAGCCTGCGTGCGCATCCCAGCCCTGCTGACACTCGCTGGAAGCCTCATGCCAGCTTCTTTGCTGCTCTGTGACTCAGTTTCCCTCCCAGGGCTGCTGTGAGGACCAAACTTGTGTCGGGGGGTGACCAGTTAGTAGAGGTGGTCCCAGACTGCAGCCACGGCTGGTGGCTGAAGCTTAACATGTAAAATAAAGTGGGTCCTCCTGGGAGGCTCCTCAGAGTGTACACCTGGCACCCAGGCAGTGCCAAGGATGCCTACGGCTCAACCGCCTCCACCATCCCAAGTCCTGCCTCTGGGGCTGCTCCAAGGCCCTGGGAGAGCAGGTGGGGCGGGGCGGGGCTGCTGGGCGGACACTGGAGCTAACGGGAAGACATGCTCATGCGGGGAGGCTGGAGTGGTGTGGGGTGCGGGTGTCACACAGAGACACAAGTCTCTCCTTCCTCGGCTCTGTGTGCAGGTCCTGCACCCCAGCCCCACCCTGCTCCAGCTCCACGTCACACCGCCACCAGCAGTGTGGACAGTGCAGGGTGGCGGCGATCAGTCCCAGGGCAGGGGCTGGTGAAGCACAGGCTAGGCCTCCCACTCCCCTACCTTCCTAAGTTTTCCCCAACCTTTGAGGCCGGCCCTGCCCTCTCTCCACTCCCACCACAGGATGAGTTTTCTGGGCCTCTCGGACCATACCCAGCTGCACCTCCTCAGACCCCGAAGCCCCCTCTGTGCTGGTTGTGAGGCCCCTGCGCTGCCTGGAGGGCTGGTGCCGGCCACCAACAGCCACGTTTCACAAAGACCACAGGCTCAGGGGCAAGGGTCCTCTCCCAAGGACCCCAGCAGAGGTGGAGGGGATTCCACCAGCCACTGGCCTCCCAGGAATGTGTCCCCAACCCACCCTCACCACAGTCCCCAGGCAGGACACCACCCAGGGAACAAGTGGTCATCACTGCAGGCGCCTAAGCCATAAGCCTGAGCCCCGAGAGGCCCCACCATGTCCCCACAAACCCCAGGAACACTGTTTTGTCTGGTGTCAAGATCTCTGCTGTCTTCTGGGCATCCTGCCCTGTGGGGTGGCACCAAGGGACAGGCAGTGATGCTCTGCAGGGCAGCAGCCCAGGATCGCAGAGCACCTGACCTGGCAGCTGGATCTGCAAAGTGGGACACCTGAACCATGTACCCCGGCCCTGTCAGCCGCGGGCACACGAAGCTTGGCAGGTCCTCTCATGCCTAGGCTTCCTGGAGAACCACCTGCCCCTCCAAGCCCCACCACCAACACACCACCAGCCTCCCGCTCCTCCCTTGTCCGCCCGGACGTGGCAGTCAGACACGGACAGGGTAGGAGCCTGGGTCCTCGTACTGTCCCCTCCTGCCAGGCCTAGGGAGGCTGGGTGGAGACCAGACACCCTCACCTGGGCCTCCTG